>NC_042622.1:8312608-8440025 GCF_901001135.1 Rhinatrema bivittatum
TTCCTCTTAATTTTCACAGATTTGACAATTTTCTCACCATGTTAAAGGGAAGCTTAGAATCTTGTTTTTTCTGCTGACCTCCCTGCCTCAAAGCTTCTAGCACCGGCATGCATACAGGGCAAAGTCGGACTCAGACTCGAGACTGCAGATATCATTCCCAATGATATGACAGAAGGCTTCTTGCTTTTGCTTGCTCTGAGAAATTCGGTGCTCATTGTGTCCCACTTAACAGAGACCCTGGAGGGCAGAATATACGGGAACCACATGATGTACGTCAGCTATGAAAGAGAAATCTGTGGTTTTCCTTGCAATCCAAACTAATTTTGCTACTTTTTAAAAATCTAGAAACAGAATGGAGTGCTGCTGTGTTTGAAAATCGTATTTTTTGGCAGCTGTAATTTTGTGTGAGATGGATAGAAACCCAGCTCCAGTTTCCATGTACATGCACTCTCTCTCCCTCTGGATTCTGCTTTTCCCAGTGCGTTGTTCACCCTTTAGACTCTTTTCTTGCTTTTGTCTCTACCTCTCATTTCTTTAGATATTTTGTTTTCTGTATTGTCCTCACTCCTTCTAGTTCTGTCTGCACAGAGAACATAAACCAGGTACATTCAGGGGCTCTCCCACCAGATCTCCGACAAGACCCTTGCCCGATATCCTTAAAAAAACAACTCAAGACGTGGCTATTTAGATCAGCGTTTCCAGAATGATGACACCAGTTCATACCGTCACGTAAGCCAAACCAGTCCATCTTAGCCTGCCTTATTGTATCCATCAAGTATTGTATTTTGTAATTAAGTTTTATCTATGTATTTATTTAACTTTCCCGAGCAATGTCTCATAGCTCATCAGTCTAGCTCTAAGTTCTTAGCATCTAGCCGTGCAGAGGAGGCCAACCGGAACCCAAGAGAACAAAAAAAAAAAAGAAAAAGAAGCCGAAGAACTCGCGAGGTGAGGCAGACACGCCCCCTGAGAGGCACTAGGCCTATCAGAAGGCGCCGAGAAGGGCTTTAAATCCTCGCGCCTCCCAGTGGCGTCGCGCGACATAAGGGGCCTGCCCTTTAGCGCGCCCCTTGGAGAGCCCCAGGACTAGGGCCTCTCTCTTTCCATCAACACCTAGAACGTCCAAATTCCAACACTCACAAAACCCTCCCAGACATTCATTCAACCTCTTCAAACGTCCTTCCAGCCTCCACCAGCAATCTCCCATCCTACTCAAACCTCACCTACACTCTTCCTGATCTCATCCAGATCTCATTCTGACATCAGCCAGCTGCATCCAGGCTTCTTCGAGCACTCACCATATCTGCACCCAGCACTCATCCTGGATTCATCCAGCATTCATCCTAACGTCATCCAACAACCATCCTGACATCATCTGCACTCATCCAGTACTCATACTGACATCATCCAGTATTCATCCTAACTTCACCCAGCATTCATCCTCCGTGCGGCCGGCACAAGACACATCGGGGTCCGGAGCCCTCCCTGCGAACTTTGTACCCCCTTGAGCACCCTTCCGGATATACCGCCTCTTCACAGGGCCATACTGCTGCTTGTTCCGACCTCTGATCCCCACGGTTATCCTGCCGCCTTGCAAATCCAGGTGCCTGATAAGGTCAACTACTCTCAAGCGCCTACTTCCAGCAAGAGTGTTTGTTCCATGTATAATTGATTTTAAATCATCTGATATCGCTGTGTATGCGTTAACCACTTTCATTTCACTGTTACCGTTACTGTATTACCCCTCACTTATGCACTCTTCTTACGCACTTTCCCTTCCTTATAAGGCCCTCTTCTTCTCACACCTCTATCCCCCTCTTCTACCTGCTAGTCTTCACCCATGCCACTCAATCCTCCTCCCCGTCCCATTCCCATCCGATACAACCGCTTCTACTCACATTACCTTCCTCCACCTCCACCTTCTCCCTCATCCTCCAATCTAGAAGGCTAATCCCCATCATGGCGTCCCCCCTATCTCAATTCCTCGGCCTTTCTCTAATTTCTCTCCTCCTCTTCAATGCCCAATCTCTGCAGAAGAAAACACATGTTCTCAACGACCTCTTTAATGATTCCAAACCAGACATCTGTGCTATAACAGAGACCTGGCTGACGCCTTCTGATACCTCCCTCCTCAACCAATTGCCCACTGAAGCCTATGACTTTTTCTCCATCCCCCAATTAAAGAAAAGAGGAGGGGGGCATCCTCCTCGCTGCAAATAAAGATTTACACCTTATTTCCAGAAGGTCAACATCCCCCCTAAATACGAAGTCGGACTATTCAAATCTAAATCCATCCAAATCTGCCTCATTTATGCCCCCCCCCCCAGGTCTCCTAGAGAACGACCCCTCACCTTTAATAGAATTCTTTGCTGATTCTCTATCCTCTGAACTTCCCACTATCCTCCTTGGTGATTTTAACCTCCACGTGGATTCTCAACCTCAATCCCCCTCCTGTGAAGCCTTCTTAACTACCCTCGATGCTATGGGATTTTCTCAGATTATACACTCCCCTACACATAGGGCTGGCCATACCCTCGATCTCATCTTCACTAGTCCCGGCCTGCTTACTCTAGATTCCCCGTCCTGTCTCCCAGTACCTTGGTCTGATCACTATCTCATAAAAACTACCCTTTCTCCAAAGCAATCTGTTTTCTCTCCTGTACCTAGCACTCACACCTTCAAATATCGCAAAACTTGCCCATTGGATGTACTCACAGCAGCTTGCTCAAACATCCCCAATGAAATTGACCTTTCAACAGCTGAAAATGCCATCTCCTCTTGGTTCAATTCTACACTCAATATCGCCAACCAAAATTGTCCCTTAATTTCAAAAACCATCAACCCTGCCCGTTCCAGTAAAAAACCTTGGTATACCCCTGACATCAGGACTCAGAAGAACTCCTTAGAAATGCCGATAGGAATTGGCGTAAACACCCCATACCTGCTACAAAAATCCATTACTACCAGCTTATGCACAAATACAGGAACTCCATTCAACAAACCAAACGAGACTACTATGCTCATAAAATTCACAAACATAAAATCATAAAATACAACGCCAAAGCTCTGTTCGCCATTATCACTAATCTTACTAAATCCCCATCCCCTCTCACACAAAGCCCTGCCAGCAAATCCCAGTGCAATGACCTTGATCTTTTCTTTCAAAACAAGATTACCTCCCTTACAGCAAAATTCACCACAAATTCCGACAAATTAATTTTCTCCTCCCAATCCCATCCACCTCGCTCGGTTCACTGGAAGCTTCTTCTTCGCTCGAAATAGAAAATATTCTAAAGAAAATGAAACCCTCATCACACCCAGCTGAACCATACCTTCCAAACTACTCCTTGCCATCCCAAAAGTAATATCTAAACCCCTCTCTAACATTCTCAATTGCTCTCTTGAACAAGGCATCATTCCTACCATTCTGAAACAAGCAATTGTTAAGCCAATCCTTAAAAAACCCAACCTAGACCCCTCCATCTCCTCCAATTTCAGGCCCATTTCAAATCTGCCTTTTCTCTCCAAAGTACTAGAAAGACTAGTAAATGTGCGCCTCACCGAATATCTTGACCAGCATAAAATTCTCTCCTCCTTGCAATTTGGTTTTCGAAAACACTTAAGCACGGAAACCCTGCTCCTTTCACTAACTGACATCCTTCTCAAAGGGATCGACAGTGACAAATCCTATATCCTAGCTATGCTTGACATTTCTGCAGCGTTCGACACTGTCAACCATAACATCCCAGCAAATCTTCTTGTTAATATTGGGATCACCGGAACTGCCCTCGCTTGGCTACAATCTTATCTGCAAACCAGACACTATACTGTGTCCTTTGGCAACCACGAGTCAGACCCTATCAACCTAAACCGAGGCGTTCCCCAAGGCTCCTCACTTTCTTCTACACTGTTTAATATTTACATGCTCCCTCTAGCCAACCTCCTCACAAATTTGGGATTTAACCACTTCATCTACGCAGATGATGTTCAAATTCTCATCCCCTTCACAGACTCACTTCAGAAAGCTCTCCAAACCTGGGACTCATGTTTGTCTTCCATCAATCAACTCCTAACTGACATGCACCTCGCTCTAAACCCCCAAAAAACTGAGCTAATGATCATCTCCTCTTTCCATTCCTCCCCTAACATCCCCCCTTCTACTCCCCCTACTAACTTCTCATCTCACACTTGTAACCTCGGAACCATCATCGATAATCACCTTTCCCTAAAACCATTCATAAACTCAATTCTCAAGGAATGCTATTTTAAACTGCACACAATTAAAAAACTTAGACCCCTACTACATGGATCCGATTTCCGCATGGTACTCCAGGCTATTATTTTCTCCAAATTAGACTACTGTAACGCTCTGTTTCTTGGCCTCCACTCCTCGATTATCAAACTTCTACAACTCCTGCAGAATGCCTCTGCCCGCATCCTTACAAACTCCAAAAAGAGGGACCACATCACCCCCATCCTGAAAGAGTTGCATTGGCTACCAATCACTTCAAGAATACAATACAAAGTTCTCTCCCTCATCCATAAATCTATTGTAAATGAAAACACGCACTGGCTCAATCTCCCCTTCCTTCCTCACGTCTCAACAAGACCCATTCGGACTATCCTTCAAGGAACGTTGCACCTACCCTCCCTGAAATTCATCAAACTTACATCTACTACTAAAAGAGCGTTAACTCTGGCCGGCCCCACCCTCTGGAACTCTATGCCACACGAACTCCGCACTGAATCCTTTACACCCAAGTTTAAAAAAATATTAAAACTTGGCTGTTTCAGCAGGTCTTCACCTAAACTCCTCAACGCCTCGGCGATTGTCAGTAGACTTTCCTCTACTTCCTAAGTGCCCATTCCCAACCTGTTTCAGTGGTTCACCCTTAGTTATTCCTCCTCTCTCCAGATCTTAAATCTTACTATTTAATCATTTGTCTAATTTATTCTCTCCCCCTTGAACCCTTTGCTAATTATTCGCAATGTAAATATGCTATTCTTACTTATATAAACTGTATATATATACTTATTATCTTCCTGGTTTAAATGCTGAACCAAAGTTAACATTTGATGTTTTATTTTTATTTTTTGTTTATCTGTGTTTATTCTGTTTATCACTATCTATTTTGTTTATCACAGTTCTATGTTTTATGTAAAGGATACCATTTGCGGCCTTCCATTTTGTTCCATGTAAACCGGTACGATGTGTAAACGGTTATCGGTATATAAAAAAAAAGTTAAATAAATAAATAAATAAATGTTTCATCCTTGGTTTCAATCATTGTCTCCCATCTGTTCAATGTTATTTATTCAAAATTTATTCTTTGTTTAGTGTTCTATGTAACGCTCACATGCGAGGTTTTTTGTTCACTGTAAACCGGTTTGATTTGTATTCTATACAAGAATATCGGTGTATAAAAGTTAAAGATAAATAAATAAATATGTTTAATATACACGGTCTGCTATGTACCAAGACTCTAGCTTGCACACTAGAGTCCCCAATGACATTAGCAGATATCGTCTAAAATGACTGCGTACCTGCATTCAAATGCAAGATCCTTTCAGCAGGCATGTGGAAGTAGCCTGCCTGGTATGCCGTGCTTCACCTGCCATTTCCTATGTGCACGCTAAATCCTAAAAGGTCAGGTCAACACGCCAACTTGAAAAGCTGGAGGAGACCATGGCCTTGGGGGGTCTCCTGCTGTCCCCACATCCCTGACACTAAAACCAAGGGGGTCTATATTTACCCCCCTGCCCCCATGCTATTGGCACATTTGAGAAGGGGCCTGTTTACTGTGATCCCTCCGCCCCTTTCCTAATGAAAAAGCAAGACGCCCTCCAAATCGCCCCAAGCAGATGATCCTCCCGGCTGCTCCAGGCTTAGCCCTTGTTTTAGTGTTTCAGCCTAGAAAGAGAGCTCTGCTCCCACTTTGCCCCTGCAGGATTGTGATCGCATGGGAAGGGGGATGAAATCCTCCAAGTTAAGCTGCCTTTCACTATGGGCATTTCGCTGCAGTGTGCACACTAGCTGGGATTTCGTTTTTGTGTCTCGCCGGCATGGATATTCCTTTATATGTATTTACAGTATATGCTGTTTATGAACACAATCAAGGCACTTTACACTTTATCTTATATGGCATCTCTGTGCAAGGGTGGCTGGAAGAAGGTAAGTGAAAGAATACTGAAGAGCAGCATGGGAGAAGCGCATCGTCTGGCAGAGAAAACAGGCAGCAGAGCACTGTGAACAGGGGAGGCTCAAGGCAATCTGCTGCCCCCAAGCAAGGCAGGATGTATTTCAAATCATGGAAAAGGGCCAGGGGCAGGGAACTTCGTGGAGTTTTGATGAGTCCGAGTCCCTTGGAGTCTGGCCCTTTCAATGACTGGAAATGCTGTGGAAGGAGGTGGGAGTGGGTGGGGAGGCAGGGTCAGCGCTCCCAGAGGTGTGGAAGATAAGTGTGTCAGGGATAACATTTCTAGGAAGCTGGCAACTCTGCCACTCCCCAGGGAGCCCAGCCTACTGCCTCCCCCTCTTCCCCAGCATCAGCCCCCTGGAGACGTGGGAATACACACTCTCACTCATGCCCTCTCTCCAGTACAGTCTTGCTCCCTCTCTACTCCCCCCTCTCTCCCATCTCACAACACACCTCTCTCTTCCCTTTTCCTCACTTCCTCACTAACTCGCCTGCCCTTTTCTTTCTCCTCCTCCTCTCACCCCACCTCTCTTGACTTTCTTCTCTCTCCCACAGCCCTTCTCCTTCCCTTTCCTCCCTGTATTCCCTTCCCCCCATCACTCACAACCCACCCAGGGCCAGTTCTAGCTTATGGGCTGCCCACTCTTCAGTCTGTTTATTTGTAATGTTTCATTTTTATTGTTTTTTTTCAATCAGGGTATTACATGGTCATCTCCATACTTAATTAAAAGTTATGCATGCCTATAGATTTCACATGAAAAAGAACATTCAATGGGGTAGATTTTATAATTTAGCACGAACGCATACTTTTGTTGGCGCACCAGGCGCTAACAAAAGTACGCTGGATTTTATAAGATACGCGCGTAGCCGCGCGTATCCATTAAAATCCAGGATTGGCGCGCACAAGGCTGCCAATTTTGGGCAGCCTGCACGCGCCGAGCCGCGCAGCCTGCCTTCGTTCCCTTCGAGGCCGCTCCGAAATCGGAGCGGCCTCGGAGGGAACTTTCTTTCGCCCTCCCCTCACCTTCCCCTCCCTTTCCCTACCTAACCCACCCCCCTGGCCCTATCTAAACCCCCCCCCCACCTTTATCGCCGGATTTACGCCTGCCAGAGGCAGATGTAAATCTGCGCGCGCCAGCGGGCTGCCGGTGCGCCATCACCTGACCCGGGGGCTGTTCCGGAGGGCGCGGCCATGCCCCCGGACCGAAACCACACCCGCGGTACCGCCCCCGAAACGGCACGTCACCCGCGCCACGCCCCCGAAACGCCGCGTCACGACCGCCACGCCCCCCGGCATGCCTCTCCATGCAAGCCCCGGGACTTTCGCGCGTCCCGAGGCTTGGGCTCGGCGCGCGCAGGGGGGGGGTTTGGGGTAGGTTTTTGGGGGGTACGCGCATATCCCTTTGAAAATCTACCCCTCAATGTATAGTCTTAGGTATAAATATTACTTATAACAACATGAAACCCATATGGTGTTAGGTCTGTTCTTATGTATGTTGGATGGGCTTGGCCCTCAGAAAGTCAAGAGTAAAATTAATTACAATATAGTAAACCTCCCATACTTCAAGAGGTGACTGCCAGCACTAAAAAGCAGCACTGCAAATATTACACCAGGCCCTAAAACACAAACACACCTCCTATTAGGAAAGGAAAACAAGCCCGGCTGCTATATAACTCTACACACAAAGTATATGTCACACACGCAGAACACATACCAACCCCCCAAAAACAGAATAAAGAGTCCATAGAGCATGCATACAAATGTGCAGACAAAAACTGAACTGGAAAATACAACAAGCCATATGCTCTATGCAGTGCAACAGTGGAAAAACAGAAACATCACTATGCCTCATAAAACATTAAACAATAAAATCAAGAAATATAAAACATCAATTATAATAAACTACACTAATAAAAAGAATACATATTTCAAAATAGCTGACAGATAGAACATCCAATTATTAAAAACATAAAAAATTAGGACTTTTTTAAATTTCCCAAACACCAATAAAATATTTCAGAACAGCAGACACATCAAATAGCCCCCTATTAAAAATAAGGATAACAAAAAAATCCACCGATCTCCATAACTGGAAAGTTTTGGTTTCTGGTCACTCTTCCAATTGTCATGGCTCTGTGAGGGAAGGTGGGGATGTACACATTTCTCTCTGCTTGCTCTCAAAGACACACACAGGCTCTCCCCTCTCTCTTACACACACACACACACACACACACACACAAAATGTTCCCCTCTCTCTCTCACACACACACATGCGCTCTCCCCTCCCACACACACAATGTTCCCCTCTCTCTCTCACACACACACACACACATAATCCCTCATACTCCTCCCCTCTCTCTCTCACACACACACACACACACACACACACACACACACACACACTCTTCTAACACACACATGTGCTCTCACTTCCTCTCTCACACACACACACATGCACTCTCCCTCCCTCTCACACACATAATCCCTCTCATACTCCTCCCCTCTATCTCTCTCACACACACACACTCCCTCTTCTATTTCACACACACACACACACACATGCGCTCTGCCTCCCTCTCACACACACACATAATCCCTCTCATACTCCTCCCCTCTCTCTCACACACACTCCCTCTTCTATTTCACACACACACATGCGCTCTGCCTCCCTCTCACACATATATATAATCCCTCATACTCCTCCCCTCTCTCTCACACACACTCACTCTTCTATTTCACACACACATGCGCTCTCCCTCCCTCTCTCTCACACACACACACACATAATCCCTCTCATACTCCTCCCCTCTATCTCTCTCACACACACACACTCCCTCTTCTATTTCACACATACACGTGCGCTCTGCCTCCCTCTCACACACACACATAATCCCTCTAATACTCCTCCCCTCTCTCACATACACACACACTCCCTCTTCTATTTCACACACACATGCGCTCTCCCTCCCTCTCACACACACATGCGCTCTCTCCCTCTCTCACACACACATAATCCCTCATACTCCTCCCCTTTCTCTCTCTCTCTCACACACACACACACACACACACACACACACTCCCTCTTTTATTTCACACACATATATGCGCTCTGCCTCCCTCTCACACACACACATCTCTCTCATACTCCTCCCCTCTATCTTTCTCTCACACACACACACTCCCACTTCTATTTCACACACACATGCGCTCTCCCTCCCTCTCTCACACACACACACAATGTTCCCTCTCTCAGGCTGGGGCTTCTCTCTTGCCTTACTTTCTTCAGCTGCGGTGGGGGAGGGAGAAACCCCCTTCTTCCCATTACCCACATCCCTTTCTCTTCTTTTCCCTTCCCTCTTGCACACTCCCCTTTCCTTTCCTCTCCTCTTCCCTCTCTTACGCCTTTCTTCACCCTACCCTCCTTCCTTCTCACTCACACCCTCTACCTCACCACCTTATTTCTACTGCAAACTCACCAAGCAGCTTCTACTACTTCTCCTTCTGGTGGTGGAGGGGGGGGGGGGGGGAATCCCCACTGGCAAGTGGGTCTTGCTCTTGCCAGCGAGGGCTGTGAACCCCCATCAGCACAATGTGACACCTCCGCAGGTCCATCTCTTCCAGCACACAGGTCTTCCTTGCTGGTAGGAGGTGAGAACCCCACTGGCACGTCATGATACAGCACTGCCTCTGTGGGTCCATTTCTTCCGGCTGGTGGGGGAAGTGGGAACCCCGCTGGCAGGCAGATTTTGCTCTCTTTCTGATGGTGTTCGCACCTCCTCCTGCTAGCGGGGGAACTGGGAACCCAGATGACACACGTTTTTCTTCTTGCTGGGGGGGGGGGGGGGGGGGGGGGGGAAGAGTAGGAGCCTCCCCAGTACCTGATTGTACTGTGCTTCCTTGGGATTATCTTTTCCAGTTTGGCTGGGAAATGGTCGCTGCAGCTTTTTTGGGGAGACACTTTCTTCCTACCCTAAAATGTTGTCACCTGAGGCAACCACCTCACCTGGCCTAATGTTAGAATGGCTTCATCACCCCCTCCCCCAGACCCGACTCTCATGTCACTGTCACCCCTTCCCAAGACACGTTTCTCTCACCAGTGTTAGCCTCTCCCCCCAGAGCAGTCTCTCTCACCAGTCACTTTGAAATCCCCCTAGACAAGTCTCTCTCGGACTCTTTCAGTCACTGCGTTCCTCCCCCCACCCCTGACCAGGCTCATTCCACGCAAGTTAGAAGTAAAAATGCAGTCCACATTTTTGCAGCATTCTTAAGCAGAATAAAATCCTTGTGTGCTCATCAACATGCTTGTAGCATTCAGAGACTTAACATTGCTGTGAAGATATCATTCCTCCGAGTGTACGAATCCATTTCTCACAATCGCCGTCTTCTCCCACTCCACCCCAAGGCCAGAGTCTCCCTCCCTATTCAGGAAGTTCCAGCCATGTGTCACCCACGGGCAGCGCTGCTGTACGATGCCTTCCACAGATCCCTGCCCCAGACTGGCAGACTGCGTGGTGTGGGGGTGGCTGCCGCTGCCTGCAGCAGCTCATCCCCGCCTGAGGCTTCCAGCACGGACCCTCCGGACGTTTTTTTTTTTCCCTTCTACAGAATGAGTTCCGTCCCCTCCTGTGGGCTGCCAAGCAGCAGAGGGGACACGGGAGCTGAGGTTCAGCTTTGCTTGTTTTTTTTTTTACATTCTCTTATGTTTGATGATCCGCGGAGGCAGGCAGGCGTCACGACGAGGGAACCAAACAGAAAAGCTCTGCACAAGCCTCGCGGAAGAGCGCAAGTACAACCGGCGGGCCTGAGCGGTGCCTCACCTGTTTCTTTCTTTCAGATGTGTGCAGACAGGGAGGGCAGTGTCTGCAGGAGGGTTTTTGGGGGGGGGGTGTGTGTGTGTGCATTTTTTGCCGCCTCAAAATTCTGCCGCCCGAAGCGTCCGCCTCACCCTGCCTCATTATAGAACCGGCCCTGCCTGTGAAGGATGGAGAGAGAGGACCCAGCTTTCTGCCCGTCATTATTTTTATGTTTTTATTAATTAGGCAGCTTTTCTTTCGTGGTGTACAGGTTTTTTTTTAATCTTCTGCTGTTCCTTGGTCAGAGGCCTGTAAGGCAGCTGAGTGTGTGCTAAATGCACACAAACAGAGAAATAATAGTCGGCCCTTAGGGAGGTGAGTGAGCAGCCCAGGGCTTTAGGAGAAGGGGAGCCCGAGTGAAGGGCATGAGGATGAACTGAGGATAATCCGGGTAATGAAAAGAAAAAGAGAGAGGGTAGGAAGATGAGACGTGCCAGTGGCATCAGATGGGAAGGAGAGAAGTTCTGGTTCGGAAAGATGAAGCCGGAGCTGGCTGGGGTTCATCCAGGAGTGGATGGCGAGGAGGAGGGGGTCTGACAGAGGACCGCGAGGAGTCAGGCAGAAAGAAAAGAAAAGGGGACCGGGGAAGGATCCGAAGAGGATTTATGGGTGAGAACGGAAAAGGAACGATTAGAGAGAGATTCTCAAACAAGCCATAGACTGAATAGCGGGATAAGGAGGGAGGCTGTGGCGGGGGAGTGAGGGTACAGTGAGCAGCACTGCCTGTGCCAGGCTGACGGCTTCGGCTTTGCATTGTAATCTCTAATTATTAAGACTAAACTTGCTGCTTATTATCTGCGATTCCTGGAAGGAGGAGTGCTGAGCTGAACTCTCATTTCCAGCAGGGCCCACTAGGTGTCATCCAATACCACGGGTGAGAGAAGCTGTCCGGCTCTGACCCAGCGCATGGAGGAGCACTGCAGCCCCGCGCTGCATCTCTGCATCCGGAGCCACCAAGCCTGACAGCACTGCCGGGGGCCTTTCCTTTAAATGAATGGGATGTCATAGCTGCTTCTATTTGGTTTCTCTGAAATAATCCGTCCTTCTAAATCTGAAGGGAGAAAGTTGGGAGTCTATACAGCTTCAATGTTAAAACCTCCTGCCTTGTGCAAAGTCCTCAGAGAGCCTTCACCCCCGACTTTCCCTTCTAAAACTGCTGCTGGCCCAAAGAAGCCAGGGTCAGATAGAATCTTCATGGAAAACACCACAAGGAGAAGTCTACGCCTGTCATTCTGCGGCTAAATAGGAGGAAAATATTCAGAAAGCAAATTTACCTGCACGAATGTCTTCACAGCCAAAAAAAAAAAAAGCACCATTGCTACTGCGACCACATCACAGTTCATGTGCATAAGCACAGCAAAGTCATTTAACTGGTAAAACGGTCTCCTCTCTGCAGAAACGCTGCATCGCAGGGGTGTATTTATCTGGTAAAACGGCCTCCTCTATCCAGAAACGCTGCATCGCAGGGATGCATTTATCTGGTAAAACGGCCTCCTCTATCCAGAAACGCTGCATCGCAGGGGTGCATTTATCTGGTAAAACGGCCTCCTATCCAGAAACGCTGCATCGCAGGGGTGCATTTATCTGGTAAAACGGCCTCCTCTATCCAGAAACGCTGCATCGCAGGGATGCATTTATCTGGTAAAACGGCCTCCTCTATCCAGAAACGCTGCATCGCAGGGGTGCATTTATCTGGTAAAACGGCCTCCTATCCAGAAACGCTGCATCGCAGGGGTGCATTTATCTGGTAAAACGGCCTCCTCTATCCAGAAACGCAGGCGCTGCAGGGATGCATTTATCTGGTAAAACGGCCTCCTCTATCCAGAAACGCAGGCGGTGCAGGGATGCATTTATCTGGTAAAACGGCCTCCTATCCAGAAACGCTGCATCGCAGGGGTGCATTTATCTGGTAAAACAGCCTCCTCTATCCAGAAACGCAGGTGGTGCAGGGATGCATTTATCTGGTAAAACGGCCTCCTCTATCCAGAAACGCAGGCGGTGCAGGGATGCATTTATCTGGTAAAACAACCTCCTCTATCCAGATACGCAGGCGCTGCAGGGATGCATTTATCTGGTAAAACAACCTCCTCTATCCAGATACGCAGGCGCTGCAGGGATGCATTTATCTGGTAAAACAACCTCCTCTATCCAGATACGCAGGCGCTGCAGGGATGCATTTATCTGGTAAAACAACCTCCTCTATCCAGATACGCAGGCGCTGCAGGGATGCATTTATCTGGTAAAACAACCTCCTCTATCCAGATACGCAGGCGCTGCAGGGATGCATTTATCTGGTAAAACAACCTCCTCTATCCAGATACGCAGGCGCTGCAGGGATGCATTTATCTGGTAAAACGGCCTCCTCTATCCAGATACGCAGGCGCTGCAGGGATGCATTTATCTGGTAAAACAACCTCCTCTATCCAGATACGCAGGCGCTGCAGGGATGCATTTATCTGGTAAAACGGCCTCCTCTATCCAGATACGCAGGCGCTGCAGGGATGCATTTATCTGGTAAAACGGCCTCCTCTATCCAGATACGCAGGCGCTGCAGGGATGCATTTTATCTGGTAAAACGGCCTCCTCTATCCAGATACGCAGGCGCTGCAGGGATGCATTTATCTGGTAAAACGGCCTCCTCTATCCAGATACGCAGGCGCTGCAGGGATGCATTTATCTGGTAAAACGGCCTCCTCTATCCAGATACGCAGGCGCTGCAGGGATGCATGTACCCTTGACTTGGTAAAACAAAGTCCTCAATCTAGAAACTCATGCATCGCAGGGATGCACTTAATAATTTATCAGGTAATCCTACCTAGTCTATGCAGAAACACAGGTGACATAGGGATGCATTTACCCATTTACCAGGTAAAACAGCCTCCTCTATCCAGAAATGAAGGCATCGCAGGGATGTATTTAATAGGTGAAATGGCCTCCTCGATCAAGAAACTGTCATCGCAGGGATGCATTTACCAGGTAATACAACCTCCACTATCTGGAAATGCAGGCGCGCCCCAGGGATGAATTTACCTTTACCTGGAAAAAGTCCTCTATGAAGAAACACAGACATCGCAGGGATGCATTTATGTTTACCAGGTAAAACTACTCATCTATGCAGAAACGCAAGTGTCGCATGGATGCATTTACCAGATAATAAGACTTCCTCTATCCAGAAAAGCAGGCTCCCGCGGGCTCAGTTTACCCTCTTACCAGGTAAAACTACTCATCTACACAGAAATGCAGGAGTTGCAGGGATACAATTACCCATTTACCAGGTAAAACAACCTCCTCTATCCAGTCATGCAGACATCGCAGGGATGTATTCACCCGTTCACCAGGTAAAAAGGCCTACTCTATGCAGAAACACAGGCATGCACCTATTTACCAGGTAAAACTACTCTACACAGAAATGCAGGGGTCGCAGGAATACATTTTCCAATTTACCAGGTAAAACAGCCTCTTCTATCCAGAAACGCAGGTGTCGCAGGAATGCATTTATCCATTTACCAGGTAAAATGGTCTCTCTATCCAGAAACGCAGGCGTCGCAGGGATGCATTTATCCATTTACCAGGTAAAACGGTCTCCTCTATCCAGAAACGCAGGCGTCACAGGGATGCATTTATCCATTTACCAGGTAAAACGGCCTCCTCTATTCAGAAACGCAGGCGTCGCAGGGATGCATTTATCCATTTACCAGGTAAAATGGTCTCTCTATCCAGAAACGCAGGCGTCACAGGGATGCATTTATCCATTTACCAGGTAAAACGGCCTCCTCTATCCAGAAACGCAGGCGTCGCAGGGATGCATTTATCCATTTACCAGGTAAAACGGCCTCCTCTATTCAGAAACGCAGGCGTCGCAGGAATGCATTTATCCATTTACCAGGTAAACGGCCTCCTCTATTCAGAAACGCAGGCGTCGCAGGAATGCATTTATCAATTTACCAGGTAAAATGGCCTCTCTATCCAGAAACGCAGGCGTCGCAGGGATGCATTTATCCATTTACCAGGTAAAACGGCCTCCTCTATCCAGAAACACAGGCGTCGCAGGGATGCATTTATCCATTTACCAGGTAAATTGGCCTCCTCTATTCAGAAACGCAGGCGTCGCAGGAATGCATTTACCCATTTACCAGGTAAATCGGCCTCCTCTATTCAGAAACGCAGGGGTCGCAGGGATGCATTTATCCATTTACCAGGTAAAATGGCCTCCTCTATTCAGAAATGCAGGTGTCGCAAGAATACATTAACTAATTTATCAGGTAAAACCGCTTCAATTCAGAAACGCAGGGGTCGCAGGGATGCATTTATCCATTTACCTGGTAAATTGGCCTCCTCTATTCAGAAACGCAGGCGTCGCAGGAATGCATTTACCCATTTACCAGGTAAATTGGCCTCCTCTATTCAGAAACGCAGGCGTTGCAGGGATGCATTTACCCATTTACCAGGTAAATCGGCCTCCTCTATTCAGAAACGCAGGCATCGCAGGGATGCATTTACCCATTTACCAGGTAAATCGGCCTCATCTATTCAGAAACGCAGACGTCGCAGGGATGCATTTACCCATTTACCAGGTAAAACGGCCTCCTCTATCCAGAAACGCAGGCGTCGCAGGGATGCATTTATCCATTTACTAGGTAAAACGGCTTCCTCTATCCAGAAATGCAGGCGTCGCAGGAATGCATTTATCCATTTACCAGGTAAAACGGCCTCCTCTATCCAGAAACGCAGGCGTCGCAGGGATGCATTTATCCATTTACCAGGTAAATCGGCCTCCTCTATTCAGAAACGCAGGGGTCGCAGGGATGCATTTATCCATTTACCTGGTAAAACGGCTTCCTCTATCCAGAAATGCTGGTGTCGCAGGAATACATTTATCCATTTACCTGGTAAATTGGCCTCCTCTATTCAGAAACGCAGGCGTTGCAGGGATGCATTTACCTATTTACCAGGTAAAATGTCTTCCTCTATGAAGAAACGGAGGCATCACAGGGATGCATTTACCAGAAATGCAGGCGTTGCAGGGATGTGTTTAGCTCTAATGATTAAAATAATGGACATACATGGGATTTGCAAAAGTACATGTGTTACTGTGCCTTCCTTGATGCTCACACAAGCAGCTGGTGGAAAGCTTGCAGGCACCTTGAGCGCATTAACGTTGCAGTAATTTTGAAGCCAAAACTACCCAGAAAAATTCTCTCTAAAAATGAATTACAAAGCAGATATACTGGAAGTGCCCATGGACTCTGTGCTGCCGTGTTTTCCCAGGGTGTGCCATGAAGCAGTTATGCGCTGGGAAGGGATGGAGAAAAGCAGGTGGAAGAAGCGTTCAGCATACCTGGAATTTTTCAAGATTTGAGAAACCAATCAAAGGTAAATGAAGCCCGTACAGTACCTCCCCAATGCCTTGCAGTTCAGTAGCACCGCACACATTATTAGGTTCAGAACATCAGTAACACTGAATGATGCTCTGTTACTGTTCCAGTGTCTTGACATATGATTTTATTTTCTACAACTTTCTTTTTAAAAATTTATTAATCGCTTAACACAATTGGCCTAAGCGATGTACATAATTACACACACAGCATTACAATAAAAGTTTGGCAAAGACTAAACTCCACAAAATTTAAAGTAACAAAAATTAAATAATAAAGAAATCATCAAACATCAAGTCAGCAGACAAACCATTGTCACATTTGTATATGAAGTCAGATGACATTAACTTCATTACGGTACATCTCAAGTATGCTAAAAAGAAAAATTCTTAATCAGTTAGATGACATTAACTTCATTGCTTACATCTCAAAAACAAGGGTGAGAAGAAAATCTTTATAAGATGTTTTGAATTTCTTAAGATCGTCTAGAGATCTTAAATCCTCTATCTGAAATCTCTCTACAGTCAATAGTAGTAAATCTAGTCCAGTGATAGTAATACAGTGGAAGCCAGCGTCACACCGTGCACAACAGGGAGAAAAGCTAAGCTGGCGTGTAAAACCATGGAATGATACACCAAAAGAAAGGGAAAAGTGCTCAGATTATGAGGGATGGAATCTGAAAGCTGCTTACCTCTTACAGGTGTTCTCCCAGGACAGCAGGATGGCAGTCCTCACACATGGGTGACATCATCAGATGGAGCCCGGCACAGAACTTTGATCTCAGAGATTCTAGAGCTTTCAGCATGCCCTACTGAGCATGTGCAACTGTAGTCATCACCCTGCCCCCTAGGCACAGTCCCTCGGTCCATGAAATAGTTAATACATGGAGAAACTAACTCCCAGGGGAGGCGGGAGGGTTTCATGAGGACTAACATCCTGCTGTCCTAGGAGAACACCTGTTACAGGTAAGCAACTCTGCTTTCTCCTAGGACAAGCAGGATGGTAGACCACACACATGGGTGAATCCCTAGCTATAGGCTGTCTGAGAAGGACAGAGCGGGAAACCGCACCATGCTGAAAGCACCACCTCTCCCTTTTGCCTGTGAGGCAGCCGACCCACCAGGGTAAAACCATAGAAAACACTGAGACACCAACCCTCCTGTGCAGCAGGGGTGCCTAAGGCAGAGGAGTGATAACTTCACATCACGGGAAATAGTACAAGCAGGGCTCCTGAAAAGTAAACCCTGACCACAACAGGTCTAGAACCTCCTGGATACAGGAAGAACCCAGAGGTGTAGGGAAGAGAAAGACTCTTAGGAGACCACAGTTTTCGTCGGTGTTAAAAGATAACCAAAAAACAAATGGGGCCCGAGAGCCCCCCCCAGAGAGAAACCGTGATCCGCTGACATCCGAAGGCCGAATGTCTCTGCAGAAGAGTACTCAGGTTTGGCTGGTAAGCATTATGGGCAGAAGAAATCCAAGCAATGCTTGGAAGATCAAGCAGCGAATCAGGCAGGGCCTGGGACAGACACAGCGTGCCGAAGCATCAGACCTAGCTGACTGTACAGTACAGCTTCAGGGGTTTCCAGGGGCTGAAGGGATTGGTAGCCCAAAAACTCCTGAGCAGGGAGATGAGATAGGCCTGAAGCTCACCCAAGAACCCCCGTCAAGAACAGGACAGCACATGGGAGCAGGAAGGCCTAGAGAAGTGAGAAAAGCTAAGGCAGAATTGGCCAGAGCATGGCGAAATGTATGTATAAACGTGGTATATCCTGGCCTGCAGGTACAGAGAAGATATACCGTGAATGTCTCAGCTTGTCCTCCCCTCCCCCCTGTCCAACCAGAAGTCAGAAGGAGCGAAGATCACAAGCAGGCAGACTGGTGGATTGCCGGGGCAACACAAGTCGCCAAGATGTATATGAATCCCAAGCGAACAACTCACTGATGAATTCAGCAGAGAATTACCCAATGAGATAGAGCAAACCCTCCAGGGAGAAATCCCGAAAACTCCAGTAGATGGGAAGCTGGGGAGTCACATACGCAAACCCCGGTAGAACAGATTTCATTACCAGGCTGGAAATCCGAAGGGCAGGCCCAGGGTGATCTCGGAACAGATGGCCAAGCACCCGGCTGAGGTACACTACCTTTTTTAAACCCAGTAACACTAACTGCTGTATCCACATCCTCTGGCAATGAATTCCAGAGCTTAACTATATTTATTTATTTATTAATTAAATTTCTATACCGATATTAGTGGGGACATCATATCGGTTTACATCAAACAACGTAACATATAGGATGGAAAATACATAAAACAGGGAGAAGGGGAGGGATAGATAGGAACTATAAAAACGTAGCTTGAAATACATAGGAATACGGCTACTCTGAAACATGAGGTAGCTGAGACGTTAAAGTTGAAACAGGATATTTGTAAAAAATAAACTATGTACAGGGTTTAGGTGTGTTAGGATGATTATACTATAATCTGAGTGAAAACGAATTTTCTTCGATGTGTTTTAAATGAGCTACTTGCTAACTTCATGGAGTGCCCCCTGCTCCTTGTATTATCAGAGAGAGTCAATAACTAATTTACATTAACTTGTTCAAGTCTTTTCATGATTTTGTAGACTTCTATCATATCCCCCCTCAGCCATCTCTTCTCCAAGCTGAAGAGCACTAACCTCTTCAGCCTTTCCTCATAGGGGAGCTGTTCCATTCCCCTTTATCATTTTGGTCGCCCTTCTCTGTACCTTCTCCATCGCAACTATATCTTTTTTTCTCAGTGGAAGGGAGTGGACTCTCAGTGGAAGGGAGTGGACAGTGGAGTGCCTCAGGGATCTGTATTGGGACCCTTACTTTTCAATATATTTATAAATGATCTGGAAAGAAATACGACGAGTAGGATAATCAAATTTGCAGATGACACAAAATTGTTCAGAGTAGTTAAATCACAAGCAGATTGTGATAAATTGCAGGAAGACCTTGTGAGACTGGAAAATTGGGCATCCAAATGGCAGATGAAATTTAATGTGGATAAGTGCAGGGTGATGCATATAGGGAAAAATAACCCATGCTATAATTACACGATGTTGGGTTCCATATTAGGTGCTACTACCCAAGAAAGAGATCTAGGTGTCATAGTGGATAACACATTGAAATCGTCGGCTCAGTGTGCTGCGGCAGTCAAAAAAGCAAACAGAATGTTGGGAATTATTAGGAAGGGAATGGTGAATAAAACGGAAAATGTCATAATGCCTCTGTATCGCTCCATGGTGAGACCGCACCTTGAATACTGTGTTCAATTCTGGTCGCCGCATCTCAAAAAAGATATAATTGCGATGGAGAAGGTACAGAGAAGGGCTACCAAAATGATAAGGGGAATGGAACAACTCCCCTATGAGGAAAGACTAAAGAGGTTAGGACTTTTCAGCTTGGAGAAGAGAAGGCTGAGGGGGGATATGATAGAGGTGTTTAAAATCATGAGAGGTCTAGAACGGGTAGATGTGAATCGGTTATTTACCCTTTCAGATAATAGAAAGACTAGGGGGCACTCCATGAAGTTAGCATGGGGCACATTTAAAACTAATCGGAGAAAGTTCTTTTTTACTCAACGCACAATTAAACTCTGGAATTTGTTGCCAGAGGATGTGGTTAGTGCAGTTAGTATAGCTGTGTTTAAAAAAGAATTGGATAAGTTCTTGGAGGAGAAGTCCATTACCTGCTATTAAGTTCACTTAGAGAATAGCCACTGCCATTAGCAATGGTTACATGGAATAGACTTAATTTTTGGGTACTTGCCAGGTTCTTATGGCCTGGATTGGCCACTGTTGGAAACAGGATGCTGGGCTTGATGGACCCTTGGTCTGACCCAGTATGGCATTTTCTTATGAGATGCAGCGACCAGAATTGTACACAGTATTCAAGGTGCGGTCTCACCATGGAGCGATACAGAGGCATTATGATATCCTCCGTTTTATTTTCTATTCCCTTCCTAACAATTCCTAACATTCTTTGCTTTTTTGATAATGCTGCGAGAGGCGGGCCCTTGCTCTGCATTGGGAATGGCACACCTTCGATTCCCTCAGGACATGACAGCAGCGAAGTCCCTGGCGAACGAAGGTGCCCATGGGGTTCTGTGGTCGTGATCACAGCCACTGGTGTCTAGAGTGGTGACAGTGCCCATAGGGCCCTATGGCACTGTTGCACTCAGCAATGCAAAACCACAAGGGCACCAAGCGACTCTGCACCCAGGGATTCAATGGTGCTGGACAGACTCAGAATAGGTTCAACGGCAGATAGCGCCACCCTCGGTGCCTTAGATGCCCGTGAACACCAACTGCCTGGTGGCCCCAAAGGAGACTCTGGTGCCCGAAGTTATCAATGTACTGGTGGTACCAAGGAAGCCATGGGCGTCTGCAGTCCATACACAGATCACCAATGCCCAAGGAACTGACGCCAGTGCCATCGACTGTTCCCTTCAGTCACTTATCCATCCATGGGTGTCAATGCAGTGAGCTCGATGGTCTCGCAAGCACTGAAGCTCCAAAAGCTGTAGCCCAGGAAGGGACAGCATAGAGCTTCTCAGTGCCTCGTAGAGGACACCACCAAGAAGTCTCAAGGGCATGGGATCACTGCGCTTGGATGCCTCAGCATACCAGGGAGCTTCGAGTAGATGGCGACCCCTGTGCTCAATCTGTTCAAGGCCAAAAAACCTAGGCCACCTGAGGGCTGCAGGGTCATGCGTGGGCTTCCAAGAGCCCCAGCAGTTGATGGCCTCAGGGACGACCAGGGTTCGCAACAGGAAACCGAGTGCCTGGGCGGTGGTGCTTGAGGTGGGAACGAGAGGCATTGGTAGCATGGGGGCCTCCACGGTGGCCCTGCACCGTGATAGCCTCAAGGGCATCAATGTTATCAGGGCAGCACCGCATCACAATGTCACTGAAGTCACGTCCTACGCTGGCATTGAGGCCATGCACTGCGATGACCTAGTGGTAGGCTGCGGACTCAAGGGTACACACCTCGACAGCATCGAGGGCTGCCACAGCATTGCGGCTATGCACCTTGACAGAATTGAAGGCCTGCCCCCGCTTCAATCTCAGCAGCCTCGAGGGTGGCCATGCATGCACCTTGATGGGACTGAGGGCGTCGATGGCACCGCGGGTGTCGAGCACCGTGGGCACCACAGCGTCGATGTCGATGCAGCATCGATGGCGGCGCAGCACCAAAGGCACCATGGTATCGATGGCACTAAGGGCGCCATAAAGCAGATTGGAAGATGGTCTGTCGAAGCCAGAAGGCAAACAAAAGCAAGACAGACCAGTCACCTTAGCTTGAAGATATTTATTGGCACATTTATTTAAACAGAGCCCAACTCTGGCTGAGTTTTGGTATGAATCAATTTTGCTAGATGCAATTTCTGATCTTTTTTACTAGATAGGTTTCCGGCAAGATTCAACCCCAAATATTGTGCTTTTTTCAACTCTGCCGTTCAAAAGATTTTGCACAACAGAAAGTATCTCCACCATAGCTGTACGAAACTCGGCCAGAGTTAGGCTCTGTTTAAATATATGTGCCAACAAATGTCTTCAAGCTAAGGCAACTGGTCTGTCTTGCTTCTGTTTGACTAAGGGCGCCATGGCATCAATGGCATCTCGGCACAGAGGGCATCACAGTATCGATGGCAGTGTAGCCCCGATCAATGGCATCAGTTAGGGCTACTACTCATCTACCTCGGCACTCAAGCCGGTGCAGCGAGACTCCACTTCCATCGATGCTGACAGCAGAGATGGCATTGAAGGCGTCCCTCTATCTCTATGGCATCAAGGGTGACCATGGTAAGAAGACCCCGAAGAAGGACCAACACTAGTTAACAAGAAACTGGAGGGAAGCGGAATGGATGAAACTCTGTTTACGGAAGAGAATGTATGGGAAGAGCTAGGAAAACTGAAAGTGGACAAAGTCACGGGGCCTGATGAGGTTCACCACAGGATACTGAGGGACCTCAGAGATGTGCTGGCGGCTCCGCTGTGTGACTTGTTCAATATCTCCCTGGAAACGGTGCCGAGTGATTGGAGAAGAGCGACGGTGGTCCCAATTCACAACAGCGGGAGCAGACAGGAGGCTGGAAACTACAGGCCGGTTAGCTTCACCTCGGTAGTGGAAAAGGTATTGGAGTTGCTGCTGAAGGAAAGAATTGTGAACTATCTACAAGGAACAGAATTGATGGACCAGAGGCAGCATGGATTCACCAAGGGAAGGTCCTGTCAGACAAATCTGATTGACTTTTTTGTGGATCCATAAAGGCTAGAGGATGGGAATGAAGAGAAGAGGCATGGGGGTGACTTGCGAGAATGACAGCTACATCCTGGAGATTAATACCCTTATTCAATAAACATTCTCACTGTCAATGCGACTCCAGTATTGCTCTATGCTTCAACGGCAAAAGGAAATGTGGTAAAAACCCGGGAGTAGCTTGCTTGTTGCGGTGGTTACTACCCCAAACCAAATAAGTCTGATACTTCACTTTCAATGCATATCCAGCATAGCTCTCTGCTTCAACGGCAGGGGGGAAAGAGGAAAAGAGGATTTATATTCAGGCAACAACCAACAAGGACTGAATTACATAGTCTGGGTAAACAAATAATTATGGGTGTAGCTTGCTTGTTATGGCGGTTACTACCCTGAATTAATTAAGCCTGATACTTCACTTGGAATACATATCCAGCGCAACTCACTGCCTCAACGGCAGGGGGGAATAAAGAAAAGAGGAATTATATTCAGACAACAACCAACAAGGACTGAGTGGCACAGGCTGGTTAAACAAATAAGCGCGGGAGTAGCTTGCTTATTGCAGCAGTTACTATCCCTAACCAATTAAGCCTGATACTTCACTTAGATGCAGCTCCAGCACTGCTCTCTACATTAATGGCAAGGGTGGAAGGGAAATAGAACCAAAAAGATACTAATAAGGGCAAGAGTAACAGATAAGTATGAGAGAAAGAAAAAAGCGTGGAAGCTTGCTGGGCAGACTGGATGGGCCATTTGGTCTTCTTCTGCCATCATTTCTATGTTTCTATGTTTCCTGGTACACAATGGTGGGCCTGGTCCCTGACGCGGTCCTGAGATCGATGCGTCAGAAGAATGGTGCGCAGGTCAGAGCTGTGCATGGGCAACAGTTACTGGGCATGGCTCCGAGGTGCGGCAGCAAGCTGTTAACCCAGGCTCCTGCTCACCCTCTCTCCAAGGAGACTGCCTTGCCAAGACTGGCAAGCAGGAGGGGAGGCTAAGTCTTCCAGGGTTCCTGTCCATGAAGACGAGTTCCTTGGGATGTGGGGAAGAAGATCTCTCCTTCCCAAGAAACGGCATGATCCTCAATCCCCTAATTGGTGAAACGACATGGAACTCCAGCCTGATAGAACTCAGGCAAGTCCACAGGCTCAGTGGCCTACACGGATCACTGACGGACTGCATAACTTAGTCTTATCAGCACTGGGGAAAGGGAGAAAAAGGAGACTGAGCAAGGAGAGGACACAGATACAAAACTGCAGAAGTTGTTTTTCATCTTTTTTTTCTTTAATAGTTACAGACTCTGCCAAGCTGCACAGGGGAAAACCCCACTGTGCGGCTGGCATTCAGTTGGAAAGAAAAGGAAAAGAGAAGAATAAAACTACCTTAAGGAAAGAAAACTACCTTAAGGAAAGAAAAAAATCACATACGAAAACTGTGAGAAGAGAGCAAAGCCGAACACCGGGAGCACACGGCTCCGCGGAAAAAAAAAGAGACTGAGGGACTCTGCCTCGGGGGCAGGGTGATGACTACAGCTGCACATGCTCAGTAGGGCATGCTGAAAGCTCTAGAATCTCTGAGATCAAAGTTCCGTGCCGGGCTCCATCTAATGATGTCACCACGTCTGAGGACTGCCAACCTGCTTTGTCCTTGGAGAATACAGCGCTCACCTGCTGGCCAGGCAGAGCAGAGAGCAGACCAGGCCCCATGTGTGAGCAGGAAACGTGCGACTCAGCACCTACAGCTCAGCCAGCCTTCAGACTCCTCACTGCCTGACATGGAACAGTTCCTCCAGTTTCTAACTCTATGCAAAGTACACTCATTCATCTGCCCCACTACCCACAGTATATCAGATTCATGACCATATGACTAAAGAACAAATGCCAGGTAACTTGGACCATAAGCCAGTTGTATCGGCCAGGACAGAAGCTGCCTCTCTTTTGGCTGATGCAATGCTTTGCGTAACAAGTTCAGTAAGATCATGCAGTTAGTTTCGGTTCATTACTATTGGGCCACTAAGTGCTACATCTGTTTGGGGATAAAATTCAGTGAAGCTTGTTCCGTGCTCCCTAATGACCCCATGGCAAGGGATCTGGCGGAGGCTTGCGCAGACACAAGAAGAGGAGAGCAGAGGTTTGCAAGAATGCATCTTTATCTGTGGCTGGGACAGCTCTCGGCTGGCTGGCTCCCTCCGTCCTGTCTTCATTTTCTCTGTAGGATCCCGATCAGTTCGTCCTCTTAATGGTCAGCTCTTCTTCATCGCCCATGATCTCTTCCACTCGTGCCCTCTGTGAAACAGCACAACAGACAGCACTCAGAGATTCGGAAGACAAGAGAGGAAGCGTGCATACATCAGTATTAACCACTGCTTATCTCTGGCTATGAACAGGAAGGAGTGAATGTATTGTCTGGGATCCTGCCGGGTACCTGGGCCCTGGATTGATGGACCCTTGGTCTGGCCCAGTCTGGCACTTCTTATCAGGTCCTCACAAATGAAAGAACTGGACTGGTGTAGGGTTCTGGAGCCCCCTGACTGTCACATGTGGGTGAGCGTTTTCTCTTCAGCTCTCTGCAATTATAAACTCTGAGGCAGCTTATAGTAATGTAGTAGATGTGCTCTATCCAGCCTGCCCAGCCAGTTTTTTAACAGTTACTTTACTCTTAGTGTAATTGCTGCTCTGTGCAGGTTGCCCCTTTTCTCCATCTCCATGCTTTAGCCCGGGGATCCTGTATGCTTATCCCATGCCTTTTTTAATCCCTTCACCGTCTTTGTCCTCCCCAACTCATCTGGGAGGGCCTTCCATTCATCTACCACCCTTTCTGTGAAAACACAAATACTTCCTGACATTTGTCCTCACCCTACCCCCATGGAGCTTCATAGTAGGACCCCTTCTTCTAAGGCTTTCTTTCCATGGAAGAAGGGCTGATTCCTGTGCATTATTAAGGCCTTTCTGCAGCACACACTCCTGTCTCTCCTGCAGAGAATACTCATTTAGGGCTTTCAGTCTCATCTCCTAACTCTTTTGGTGCAAGCCCAGCAGCATTTTGGTCACTCTTCTCTGTCCTTTTTGAGATACGGGCTCCAGAACCGAACAAGTCCTGCAGATGAGGCCTCGCTAGGGACCTGTACAGAGCTACGATCACCTCCTTGCCCCTCTCTATGCAGCCCAATTAGCCTCTGTCTTCTTATTATATTGCATTGCTCCTGACTCCCTATAGGAGTCCTGTGCATTTTAGATCATACCAAACACACATAAGGCTTCTGTTCTTAGGTGTTAATAACATAGAAAGGCTGGTCGGAATTTTGCAGCTGTTTGACAGTTTTATGTAAATAAAATGTTGAGATTACTTACCTGATAATCTCCTTTTCCTTAGTGTATGCAGATGGACTCAAAACAAGTGGGTATAGTGTCCTCGTGCTAGCAGTTGGAGACGGATCTGACGTCAGCTCGGGTACATATACCCCCACAGGAAGTGAAGCAATTCAGTAATCTTCCTTGCAAAGCTTTATGGATATATGTTTTGACTGACCGATCGTTTAAATGAACAGGATTACCCTGACCAATTGATGGTAGCTGGAGACCGCCAGTGTATTCAACCGGAAGGCGTCGACACCCGGCAGGGTGGATGCCCTATCATAAGAAAACGTGGCTTACCGTGAGTCGGTGAATCCCCATGTATGCCGGCAGCCGGGCGGGATGCTGAGTCCATCTGCATACACTAAGGAAAAGGAGATTATCAGGTAAGTAATCTCTACATTTCCTAGCGTGTAGCAGATGGACTCAAAACAAATGGGATGTACAAAAGCTACTCCCGGACTGGGCGGGAGGCTGTCCGAGGCCCGTGTAGGATTGCCCTCGCAAATGCTGTGTCCTCCCTGGCCTGGACATCCAGACGGTAGAATCTGGAGAAGGTATGGAGGGAGGACCACGTCGCCGCTTTGCAGATCTCTGCCGGAGACAGCAGCTTAGCTTCTGCCCAAGAGGCTGATTGTGCTCTGGCAGAATGAGCTTTGACCTATAGAGGCGGTGGTTTTCCTGCCTCTACATAGGCTGCCTTGATAACTTCTTTAATCCAGCGGGCGATGGTTGCCCATGAGGCCGCTTCTCCTTGCTTCTTCCCGCTGTGCAGGACGAACAGGTGGTCCGTCTTTCGTACTGCTTCTGACATTTCCAGGTATCTGGACAGCAGTCTGCCGATGTCGAGATGGCGTAGCATTCAACCTTCATCCGACTTCTTCAAACCGTCCGTGGTAGGCAAGGATATGGTTTGGTTGAGGTGAAAGTGGGAGACCACTTTGGGTAAAAAGGATGGAACCGTACGAAGATGGATAGCCTCTGGAGTGATTCGGAGAAACGGATCACAGCAGGACAGCGCTTGTAGCTCTGAGATGCGGCGTGCTGAGCATACGGCCAGCAAGAACCCCATCTTCAAGGTTAACAAACGAAGAGACAGGCCTCGAAGGGGCCTGAAGGCGGATCCCGCTAGAAATTCCAATACTAGGTTGAGGTTCCACAAGGGCACTGGCCACTTCAGTGGCGGGCGAATGTGCTTGACTCCTTTCAGGAAACGTGAAACGTCTGGGTGTTTGGCAATGGTGTTGCCGTCACTCCTGGGACCGTAGCAAGACAGCGCTGCTACCTGAATCTTGATGGAGCTGAGGGACAGACCCTTCTGAAGTCCATCTTGTAGGAAGTCCAAAATGATAGGAATCTTAGTGGCATGTGAATTGGTGCTGTGAGAGTCGCACCAAGCTTCAAAAACTCTCCAGATCCTTATATATGTTAGTGATGTGGAGAACTTGCGTGCTCGGAGGAGTGTATCTATTACCGGCTCCGAGTATCCTCTTTTCTTCAGTCTAGCCCTCTCAATGGCCAGACCGTAAGAGAGAATTGAGCTGGATCCTCGTGGAGAATGGGGCCTTGCCGTAGCAGGTCCCTGTATGGAAGCAGAGGTAGAGGATTCCCTGCCAGTAGTCTTCTCATGTCTGCGTACCAGGGTCTTCTTGGCCAGTCCGGGGCCACTAGAAGAACTAGGCCTCTGTGTCGCTGAATCCTGTGTTCAATGGCACCCAGCAGGGGCCACGGAGGAAAGGCGTATAGCAGGATCCCCTGAGGCCATGGCTGTACCAGGGCATCGATCCCCTGAGCTCGAGGATCCCGCCTGCGGCTGAAATATCTGGGAACTTGAGCGTTGGACCTCTCTGCTAAGAGGTCCATGGCTGGCGTCCCCCAGTGATCCACAATTATCTGAAAGGCTGTGGGTGACAGCTGCCACTCCCCCGGCTTTAGGCTTTCTCTGCTGAGGAAGTCGGCCGTCGTGTTGTCCTTCCCGGCGATGTGGACGGCGGAGATGTCCTGAAGATTTGCTTCTGCCCAAATCATCAGGGGAGTTATTTCTAGGGACACTTGTTGGCTTCTGGTTCCGCCCTGTCGATTGATGTATGCCACCGCGGTGGCGGTCGTCTGACATCACTCTGACCGCTCTGTTGCGAAGTCTGTGGGCAAATCGCAGGCACGCTAGCCTGACTACCCGTGCCTCTAGTCGGTTGATATTCCACCTTGACTCTTCTCTGGTCCACCGCCCTTGGGCGGTGAGTTCCTCGCAGTGTGCTCCCCATCCGTTCAGGCTGGCATCTGTGGTAAGCAGAATCCAGGTTGGGGAGGACATTCTTGACCCCCGGCTCATGTGGCCAGGCTGTAACCACCACTGTAGCTGATACCACACTCTGGTCGGTAGAGGGAGGTGTATGGTGTAGTTCTGTGATCGTGGGCTCCATTGAGATAGAAGGGTGCGTTGCAATGGTCTCATATGAGCCCACGCCCATGGCACCACCTCCAGAGTGGATGCCATGAGGCCGAGGACCTGAAGGTAATCCCGAGCTGTGGGCCGGCTGGCGCTCAGCAGGACCTGCAGATGATTCCGGAGTTTTGACTTTCTCTTGGAGGTCAGGCTGACCTTGTCTTCTTGGGTGTCGAATTGGACTCCTAGGTATTCCAGCTGTAGGGAGCTCTTGTTTATGTTGACTACCCATCCGAGTCTTTCCAGAAGAGCTATCACTCTGTTGGTTGCTCGGTAGCTCTCCTCTGGTGACTTTGCCCTGATCAGCCAATCGTCCAGGTAGAGATGGACGAGAATTCCTTCCTTCCTGAGTGCCCCCGCCACTACTACTATGACCTTGGTAAAGATCTGCAGCGCAGTGGCTAACCCGAAGGGTAAAGCACGGAACTGGAAGTGCTGATTCAGGACTTTGAAGCGTAAGTAGCGCTGGTGATCCCGATGAATTGGGATATGTAGATAAGCTTCCGACAGATCTAGGGAGGTGAGAAACTCCCCTGGCTGTACTGAATTCTTGACAGACTGCAGAGTTTCCATGCAAAAGCTGGGGACCCGTAGGTGACAATTGACTGACTTGAGGTCCAGGACGGGCCTGAAAGTGCCCTCCTTCTTGGGTACTATGAAATAAATGGAATAATGCCCAGAATTTATCTCTCCTGCAGGTACTGGGATTATGGCTTTTAGGGCCAGGAGCCTCTGTAAGGTCACTTCTAGTGCCGCTTTCTTGAGAGGTGAACCAGGAGATTCCACAAACTTGTCCGGTGGAAGCCGAAGAAAATCCAGGTAATATCCTTCTCGGATGATGGCGAGGACCCACTGGTCCGAAGTGATCTCGACCCACCTGCGGTAGAAGAGGGTTAGCCTGCCCCCTATGGCTGCTACCCCCGGATGGGTCGGCTGATTGTCATTGTGGGTTGCGGCCGGGACCAGAACACGAGCCGGTTCTCTTCTTGTTGTGCTTAGCCCGAAAGGGCTGGTTCCTGGCCTGAGAACGAGGTGCATGATAGCGAGTCCTGTAAGGGTTGAAGCGCTGAGAGCTTCTACCTCTAGATGGTCTAGAAAAAGAACGCTGGCTCCTCCTCGACCTGTCTTCTGGTAGACGGGGTAATGGAGAGGCACCCCAGCTCAGTTCTCGAGATCGCTGCCGAACAGTAGGGAACCCTTAAAGGGCATTCTTGTGAGGCGTGTCTTGGAAGACGAGTCAGCCGCCCAATTGCGTAGCCACAGCTGTCTTCTGGCTGCCACTGAGGAGGACACTCCCTTGGCTGCCGTACGGACGAGGTCGGAGGCTGCATCAGTGAGAAAAGCGAGAGCTGATTCTATGTCTTCTTCCGGGGTGTTGTTTCTCGCTTGTGATAAACAGGAACGTGTCACCACGGTGCAGCAAGACCTGCTACCTCAAAGGCTTGTTTCAGGATGGTGTCCATGCGTCGGTCATGGGCATTCTTGAGGGCCGCTCCCCCTCAACCGGAATGGTAGTGTGCTTCACAATTGCGTTAACTATGGCATCTACCTTGGGGCACGCCAGCAGTTCCTTGGATGCCGGATCCAGAGGTACATGCCTGCCAAGGCCCGACCCCCTTTGAATGATGCCTCCGGCGCCTTCCATTCCAGATCGATTAGCTGCTGTGCAGCTTGTAGGAGGGGAAAATGGTGAGCCGTTTGGCGCAGGCCTTCTAACAAGGGGTTCATTTCGGGGTCCCCTGGAGTGTCCTGGCCCGGAATGGCCAGTTCTGATAGGCATTGTGAGACCAGGCCTGGAAGATCTTCTTTCTGAAAGAAGCGTCTCATGGTCCAATATGGTTCTATCTCCGAGGGAAGTTCACCCTCCTCGGGGGGCTCCTCATTTTCCTCGGAGCAATCCGAATCCCCATAATCGGGGCTGTCGGGTGGCGAGTGGCCGCGCCTAGGTCTCGAGGGTCCAGGGGCCGGATCAACCGGGACGGAAAGACCCATTCGAGGAGCAGTCTGCATCTGGACAAAGGCGTGAATCCCCTTAAATAATTCCACCCAGGAAAGCGAAGCCGGATCTGGCCGTAGGGGCACCAGGTCTCTCGGGTTCCTTGGCTGCTCGCCGTGGCCTGCTAAGTCCGGTGTGTTCCCTGAGGAACCGCTGGGCTGGGACTGATCCTGTCCTGGAATTCCCATGGCCTCTTCACATTGGGCACATAGTGAGTCGGCTTCCTCGCTCTGTGTGGCTCTGAGGTTGCATGCTGAGCAGAGGCTTAGAGCTTTCATGCCAGAATCTGGAGGTGCTGGCTCTGCGGCTGCCTGGGCTCTCTTATGCTCCATTCGCCTGAAATTCGGTGTCGCCCAACGATGTGCGCCTAACAAGCGCGCGCAACAGCATGCACCTATCAACGGGCGTCTTATAAACGTGCGCCCATCAACGGGCGTCTTATAAATGTGCGCCTATAACGGGCATCTTCTAAATATAAATGTGCGCGTAATCTAGTAGCGTGCGCTAACAACGTGCGCCTATTGCGTGTGCGCTTAGTTGGTGAAGGTGAGTAGGCAGGCAAAATGGCGACCTCCTTGGTGGGCTGCCTCGTAGGCAAAGCCCAGTTAGTCCACACTTCCTCGGAGACCAAGTAAAGATGTACGCCTTACCTTGTCTTCGGCGCTTCCCGGCTGCGACCCGGGCGGTCTCCGGCTGCGGGGGGAAAGGGTGAGTACCTTCACCGCCGTGCCTAAGGAAGTGCACCAGCTGCCTCTGGGCCACTCCCGAACTCATCTCGCTCGGGGGCCAAGTCCACGCCGGGACCGAGGCTGCCTCTAGGCCGTGCCCGAACTCGTCTCGCTCGGGGGCCAAGCCGCGCCTGAGCCCTTCTCACTCGGGGGCTGGGTCCCTGCTGCGAACCGGCCACCGGACCGAGGCTCTTACCTCCGAGGGACCATGGAAGTCAGCTCGGGAAACTCGACTGGGTGAGTGACCGCCTGGTATCACCACAGGAGTGCGGGGCTCGTTCGTCAGTAGGATTCTTCTATGAATTTAGTCGTTCGAATTTGGAAACACGCTCAGCGAGCGTGAGGTAGCTCCGAACTGCTTTGGAGACGGAAATTACTGAATTGCTTCACTTCCTGTGGGGGTATATGTACCCGTGCTGACATCAGATCCGTCTCCAACTGCTAGCACGAGCACACTATACCCATTTGTTTTGAGTCCATCTGCTACATGCTAGGAAATCAGTATTTTTCATGGTTTTCCTTGCCAGCAGTCCATCCCTACCACGCTCTTCTGCCCCTGCCCCCCTTGCTCATTCTGTCCCCTTACTCCCCTGCTCTGATGCTCGTCCTTGGAGGAGCTGTGCAGCGGAGACCCGTTGGTCGATGGGAATTTGTGCAGATGAGGAGCCATCAGCACAAAGAATGTGCAAAGCAAGAGCAATGGTTTACATCAGGCAAAGAGGGAGAGGCTGAGCGTGCACTGGAAGCGGGATTTCTCCTCCGTTTATCCAACACACACCCATTTCTACTGCTGTTTATCGGTTAAAACAAAAATCAAAAGTACCAAGCACTAATGTTCAGAGCAGAAAGAAAACAAGAAGTCCTATCAAGCAGAAGAGTGACGTCCTCTTCCATGGAGCCTCCTCGTGAAACACATAACAACTGCTGGGTCAGAGAAATGAGGGAAAATAATACAACACTGATGCTACAGAATCCTCTTTTAGACAGGAACTCATTAGATATTTAGGCAATCATTAAGGGCACTACCGCAAAATAATGCCTTCGTTGCCTTATATTAAATCACAGGCTACATTGTGTTAAGCAGAAACAAACAAAAAACCTTTTCCCAATATTTTTTGTGCAAATAAAATAGGACTTATCTTAAAGTCGTTCATCTGAGTCCGTCTTTTCAAAATATTTTGTTTATGCTTTACAAAATGTAGCCTTTGATTAAACAGAAGGCCATGCAGGCTTCTCTTTGCTGGTGGTGCCTATTATGATTGGCTACAAATCAACTGGGTTCCTGAATAAAAGAGGTTTCTCTCACATCAGCGCGAGGTGAAAGACCCTGCTGTACTGTCCTGTATTCTGCTTCATCGTTAGACTTGTTAGACTGAAATACCTCCACGATTACCAGAGCATTTGACACACTGATGGCGTCAGTGTCAAGAGCAGTGACTCACTTATCTCTTATGAGCGTAGTGAGCATAAAATGCCTTTGCTTTTCTCTTACTTGGACTGAAAAATCTTTTGAATGCTTTTCACAGAACAAGGGGTTTTTTTCTGGTAAGTCATAATTCCATCTTTTACAGTGACGCCATGGACCTCTTCGCTTGTTAAACATACAATTGCTTGGCAGCTTGTGTGGTCTTACAAAAAAACGTTTAGGGCCGGATTTTAAGACCTAGGCGCGGGCGTAGATTTGTGCGCACAAATCTACGGCCGATTTTATAACATGCACGCACAGCCGTGCGCATGTTATAAAATCCAGGGTCGGCGCGCACAAGGGGGGTGCACACTTGTGCACCTTGCACGCGCCGAGTCCTAGGGGAGCCTCTCTTCCCCTACCTAACCCGCCCCCCAGCCCTACCTAAATCCCCCCTAACCTTTATTATTTAAGTTGCACCTGCCTCTGGGCAGGCGTAGGTTGCGTGATCCCCCGGCCCAGCGGGCCTTCGGGGGCCTCTGGCCACGCCCCCGACCCCCCCCACACCCCGCCCCTTTTTTCAAGCCCTGGGACATACGCGCGTCCCAGGGCTTGTGTGCGTCGCTGAACCTATGCAAAATAGGCTCGTCATGCGTAACCCCACTGCGTGCGTAAATCCAGCCGGATTTACGCACGCAGGGCTTTTAAAATCTGCCCCCTTAGGTTTTAGCGTAGGACCTTTTTTTCCTTTGGATTTATCAGTTAAAATCTAAAAAACAGAAGCCCTGATTATATAGAATATTTTCCAAACGTGACCTCAAACAAAATTCTACTTTCTGTGCACTTCAAGGAATTCCAATAATATATTGGGCAAAGAGAAACACTGACGTGTTATCAATTATGTATTTCATTGCTGTATTATTTATATGATATATTTTCGTTGTTGTATTTGCTTGAGTTGAACTTGTTTCAAGAAAGGTGCCTTAAAAGTACAACATAATATAAAATAAAGTACATAATGGAGAAATTACTTACCTGCTAATTTTGTTTTCCTTAGTGTAGTCAGATGGACTCAGGACCAATGGGTATAGTGTACTCCTGATAGCAGTTGGAGACGGATCAGATTTCAATCTGACGTCAGCCCTAGTACATATACCCCTGCAGGAAGTACAGCTCTTCAGTATTCTCCTCGAAAAGCATTGTGGATATATGTGTGACTGAATAATTTGATTAACTTGAATAACTTCATAACTTGGTTAAACTTTATAACTTGATTAAACTGATCTGGTTGAATTGGCTATAGCTGGAGACCGCCAGTGCCCTCAACCGGAAAGCGTTGACACCTGGTAGGATGGGTGTCCAAAGTGAAGGAAAGCATGGCTTATCCAAGTATCATTCGAAATTCCATAAGTAACGGCAGCCAAGGGTGGGATGCTGAGTCCATCTGTCTACACTAAGGAAAACAAAATTATCAGGTAAGTAATTTCTCCATTTCCTAGCGTGTAGCAGATGGACTCAGGACCAATGGGATGTATAAAAGCTATTCCCGAACTGGGTGGGAGGCTGCCCGTGACCCACTTAGTTCTGCCCTTGCAAATGCCGTGTCCTCCCGAGCCTGAACATCCAGGCGGTAGAATCTGGAGAAGGTGTGGATGGAGGACCATGTTGCCGCCCTGCAAATCTCGGCGGGTGACAGCATTCTGGTTTCTGCCCAGGACACTGCCTGGGCTCTAGTAGAATGGGTCTTGATCTGTAGAGGCGGTGGCTTGCCTGCTTCTACGTAGGCCGCCTTGATGACTTCCGTGATCCAGCGGGCTATGGTTGCCCACGAGGCCTCTTTCCCTTGTCTCTTCCCGCTGTGGAGGATGAATAGGTGGTCCGTTTTTCGTACGGGTTCCGACATTTCCAGGTATCTGGATAGGAGTCTGCCGATGTTGAGGTGGCGTAGACTACGAGCTTCTTCCGAATTCTTCGACTCATCTGGCGATGGTAGCGAGATGGTTGGTTAAGATGGAAGTGTGACACCACTTTGGGAAGGAACGAAGGGACCGTGCGAAGCTGGATGGTTCCCGGGGTGAGCCTGAGGAACGGCTCACGGCAGGACAGTGCTTGTAGTTCTGAAATGCGGCGGGCTGAACAAACTGCCAGCAGGAATGCTGTCTTTAACGTTAACAGGTGGAGGGACAGACCTCGGAGGGGTCTGAACGAGGTTCCTGCTAGAAAATCCAGGACCAGGTTGAGATTCCAAAGAGGTACCAGCCACTTTAGTGGTGGGCAGATGTGTCTGACTCCTTTCAGGAAGTGTGAAATGTCCGGGTGAGAAGCTATGCTGTCGCCCTCGCTCTTGGGGCCGTAGCATGACAATGCGGCCATCTGCACCTTGATGGAGCTGAGGGACAGACCCTTCTGTAGCCCGTTCTGCAGGAATTCCAGGATCACGGGAACTTTAATTGAGCATGGTATGATGTCGTGGTGTTCGCACCAGGCTTCGAATATTCTCCAAATCCTTATGTACGTTAAAGATGTGGAGAACTTGCATGCTCGGAGTAGGGTGTAGATTACCGCCCCCGAGTATCCGCTCTTTCTCAGGTGAGCCCTCTCAATGGCCAGGCCGTAAGAGAGAATTGAGCTGGATCCTCGTGGAGGATCGGTCCTTGTTGAAGCAGGTCTCTGTGTGGAGGCAGTGGCAGGTGGGTCCTGCCAGTAGTCTTCTCATGTCTGCGTACCACGGTCTTCTTGGCCAGTCCGAGGCCACCAGAAGTACTAGTTCCCGGTGAAGCTGTATCTTGAGAACGATTGCGCCCAATAGGGGCCACGGCGGGAAGGCGTATAAAAGAATCCCCTGTGGCCATGTCTGTACCAGGGCATCGATCCCCTGGGACTGAGGTTCCCGCCTGCGGCTGAAGTACCTGGGTACTTGGGCATTGGACCGGTTTGCCAGAAGGTCCATGTCTGGTGTTCCCCACTGGTTCACTATCATTTGGAATGCTGCGGTCAACAGCTTCCATTCTCCTGAGTCTAGACTTTCTCTGCTGAGGTAGTCCGCCGTGATGTTGTCTTTCCCGGCGATGTGGACGGCCGAGATCTCCTGGAGATTTACTTCCGCCCACGACATTAGGAGGTCTATTTCCAGAGACACCTGTTGGCTTCTGGTTCCCCCCTGGCGGTTGATGAAGGCCACTATTGTGGCGTTGTCCAACATTACTCTGACCGCTTTGTCTCGGAGTCTGTGAACGAACAGTAGGCAGGCTAGCCTGACTGCCCGCGCTTCTAGTCGGTTGATGTTCCATCCCGACTCTTCTGCGTCCCACTGCCCTTGGGCGGTTAGCCCCTCGCAGTGTGCTCCCCATCCTCGTAGGCTGGCGTCTGTGGTGAGCAGGGTCCAGGTTGGTGAAGATAGTCTTGTTCCCTGGCTCAGGTGGCTGGCCTGCAGCCACCATCATAGCTGGGTCCAGACTCTGCCCGAGAGTAGTAGACGTACGGAATAGTTCTGAGACAGTGGATTCCATTGCGATAGAAGCGAGCGCTGTAGGGGTCTCATGTGAGCTCGCGCCCATAGCACTACTTCCAGTGTGGATGCCATCAGACCGAGGACTTGCAGGTAATCCCATGCTGTGGGGCGGGGTTCGCTCAGGAGGATTTGTAACCGGTTCCTCAGTTTTGATCTCCTTGTGGGAGTCAGGCTGACCTCGTCTTCTTTGGTGTCGAATCGGACTCCTAGGTATTCTAGAGACTGTGAGGGCTGCAGACAACTTTTGTTTGTGTTGACCACCCATCCTAGGCTATCCAGCAGAGTTTTGACTCTGTTGGTTGCTTGGTGGCTTTCCTCTGGGGATTTCGCCCTGATCAGCCAATCATCTAGGTAAGGGTGTAAGAGGATTCCTTCCTTCCTCAGTGTTGCCGCCACCACCACTATGATCTTGGTGAATGTCCGGGGTGCTGTGGCTAACCCAAAGGGTAGTGCCTGGAACTGGTAATGAAGGTCCAGGATTTTGAAGTGTAGGAAGCGCTGGTGTACCTGATGAATTGGGATGTGTAGGTAGGCCTCTGAAAGATCCAGGGATGTGAGAAACTCTCCCGGTTGTAATCGCCCTTATTATTGAGTGTAGGGTTTCCATGCGGAAGCATGGTATCCTCAGGTGGCGGTTGACAGACTTGAGGTCCAGGATGGGCCTGAAGTTTTATTGTCCCCTCTTTCTTGGGGACAATAAAATAAATGGAATAATACCCAGTATTTATTTATTGCGGAGGCACTGGGGTTATGGCCTCGAGGGCCAGTAGTCTGGTCAGTGTAGCTTCCACTGCCACCCTCTTGGAAAGGTCGTGGCAGGGGGATTCCACGAACTTGTCCGGAGGGGTTCGTAGGAAATCCAGGTAGTATCCCTCTCGAATAATGGCTAGGACCCACTTGTCCGAAGTTATTGCGACCTATCTGTGGTAGAATAGGGCTAGTCTCCCCCCTATGGCTTCTTCCCTTGGATGGGTCGGCTGAATCTCATTGTGGATTGCGGCTGGGGCCTGGACCTGAGCTGGTAACATGGAATAGACTTAGTTTTTGGGTACTTGCCAGGATCTTATGACCTGGATTGGCCACTGTTGGAAACAGGATGCTGGGCTCGATGGACCCTTGGTCTGACCCAGTATGGCATTTTCTTATGTTCTTATGGTTCCCCTCTTGTCGTGCTTGTTCCGAAAGGACTGGTTCCTGCCCTAGGGCAGGGCGCTTGATAGTTGCTTCTGTATGGATTGAAGCGCTGTGAACCTCTGCCCCTGGAGGACCGGGGGAAGGGTCGCTGGTTTAATTTATTCCTGTCCTCCGGTAGGTGCGACAATGGGGACTCGCCCCATTTGTTGGCCAGTTTCTCTAGTTCGCTGCCGAACAGGAGGGATCCTTTGAAGGGCATCCTTGTGAGACGCGTTTTGGAAGATGCGTCAGCCGACCAGCTTTGGAGCCAGAGTTGTCTCCTGGCAGCCACAGCTGATGACACTCCTCTGGCCACTGTGCGCACCAGATTGGAAGCAGCATGTGCAAGGAATGATACTGCTGGTTCCATGGCTTCCCCAGGGGTGTTGCTCCTGGTCTGAGAGAGGCAGGCACGTGTCACTACGGTGCAGCAGGCCACTATTTGTTGGGACATAGCGGTGACGTCAAAGGACTGTTTAAGGATGGATTCCAGACGCCGGTCATGAGCATCTTTGAGCGCTGCTCCTTCCTCCACTGGGATAGTAGTGCGCTTCGAGATCGTGCAGACCATGGCATCCAATTTTGGGCATGTCAGAAGGTCTTTGGCCGCCGGTTCCAGGGGGTACATGGCTGCCATAGCTCGTCCCCCTTTGAATGTGGACTCTGGAGCACTCCATTCCAGGTTGATCAGCTGCTGGAAGGCTTGAAACAGAGGGAAATGGCAGGAAGTCTGGCGGAGGCCCTCTAGCAGGGGATTCGTTTTAGGCTCCCTCGAAGCACTTGCGCCCGGGATAGCAAGCTCCTTCAGGCTGTGGGTGACCAGGTCAGGGAGCTCGTCCTTGGTGAAGAAGCGCCTCAAGGTTCGGTGAGGCTCTGTCCCTGGGGGGGAGTTCCCCCTCTTCTAGGGGCTCTGCTTCCTCTTCAGAGTTGACCGTGTCCCCATAGGTGGGGCCTTCTGGGCGGTGGAAACATTTGTCTAGGCCTAGAGGGGCCTGGGGCATAAAGGTCCTCTGGTGGAAGCTGTGGCTGTTTGGCCAGAGGCTCCGTCTGCATGTGGACGAAGGTGTGTAGCCCTTTGAAGAATTCCATTCCCTGGGGGTCCCCGTCTGAGGGGGTGTCCCGCTGGGATTTGCTAGGTCCGGGGTACTCACTGAGGAGCTAGAACTTAGCCCTGGGTGGGACTGGCCCTGGACTGGATCTCCCAGGGCCTCCTCGCACTGAGTGCACAGGGCATTGGCATCTTCACTTTGTGCTGCTCTGATATGGCATGCTGGGCAGAGGCCTTGAGCCTTGATCTCCATTTCTGGTGGTGCCATGGCTATAGGCGCGTAAACCCTTATGCGCCCCGGCGCATCTAAGATGTGTGTGTGGGTTGTGCACGTAGATGTGCGCCCAAGTAGCAGATATGCGCACAGCCCTTGTGCGTGTAACTTTATGCGCATGGCCCTTGTGCGTGTAACTTTATGCGCACAAGTACTTTATGTGCCTAGCTAGCCTTGTGCGCCCAGATCGAGATGGCGGACAGGGTGACGAATAGGGCCAAGATGGCGACCACGCGGGCAATATGGCAACCACCTCGGAGGGTCTCCACGTGGGAAGACCCTTTGAACTAGCCGGGGCCTGGCCCTGGTAGGCCGGACCAACCCGGCGGCACTGGTCCCGGCCGGCGACCTGTGCGACTCCTCGAACCTTGGAGACCGGAGTCTATGCTGAAGATTTCTACCTTACCTTTTCTTCAGCGCTTCCCGGTTTCGTTCCGGGCAGTCTCCGGCTGCGGGGGGAGAGGGCAAATACCTTCACTGCCACGCTTGAGGGTGCACCCGCTGCCTCTCAGCCACGCCCGAGATCGGGGGCTAGGTCCTCACCGCGAATAGGCCGCCGGACCGAGGCTCACCTCCGAGGGACCACGGAAATCACCTCGGGAATTCTCAACTGGGGGAGGGACCCGAGGGTATCACCGCAGGAGAGCGGGGCTAGTCTTCCGAGTAGGTTTTCTTCCGAATTTGGGTTTTCTCCGTTGAATTTGTTCTAACGCTGTGAGAGCGTGCAGATAGTCCCTAACTGCTATGGAGACGGAAAATACTGAAGAGCTGCACTTCCTGCAGGGGTATATGTACTAGGGGCTGACGTCAGATTGAAATCTGATCCGTCTCCAACTGCTATCAGGAGTACACTATACCCATTGGTCCTGAGTCCATCTGCTACAAGCTAAGAAGTTTTAGCAAGTCTTCCTACGATGGTGACTCATTAACCACCTTAGACACTCCACATTTTATTGGTCACTCTATGATGTCATAAGTAGCATCACAGCTTGCACGAGCCAATCGCATCTCATGCCACGTGATATGGCTGCTCCCAGGGCAGCTGCTCATGGAATTTTAGCAAGAATGGCAGAGCGGTAAATACTCAGATGATACCAAGTGTACTTCTGATATATTACTCCATGTAGAAACTCTCCCCATCCCAGTCTTGGCAGCCCATCTCCTTCTCCTTGTGTGCCATCTTGCTCCAATGGTTATGGTCCTGGGTAATTGGACCTCTTTTGCCCCGACATGTGCCTGATGGGGAAGGTACAGGAGGCATTCGAGCCTCTTTCCTAGGCTCTATCACACATCTTCTGCCAAAAGAGCCTCCAGAGACAGAGACTTGTCTCTCTTGGCTACTCTTGGTTTTTGTTGCCGACTTCTGTTCTTGCTCGCTCCCCACTCTTTACGTCTTGGTGCTTATTTGCTCACATATGCTTTCTCTTTCATTGCCTCCAAGCACCTTATATTTTCTTTCATGTGTTGAGCTGAATGATACAAATCTTTGGTTCCTGAGTTCAGGGAGGCTTTGTCAGTGGGATAAAAGAAACAAAGGCAGGGGATCACTAAAAATGCAATGGCGAGTCAGAAGAAAAATAGGTTTCTTAACAAGTATGTCTGGTCCATGGATCCTTTGCACTGTAAGCGGCAGCTTTTGCTTTACAAAGAAAACTCTTAAATACTGAGTACAATTCTACGCGTGCAACCACACTCACCAAAAGAAAACCCTCTGAGGACTGGAAGTCAGCAGACATGAAACTATAGAAAGAGTCAGGACCACCTGCTCAGCACCTTTCAGAACCATTTATGCAGCCAGCTTTGGGGATTTCAGTACCGTGACACCTCCTGATAGTGTATCAGAGGGGGAGGAGGAATGGGACATGGGCAAAGCCTCTGTACTGTGACCAACGCAAACAAACGTAAACCTGTCTGTGGTGGATTTCGTGTACCTGCACATGAACCTGAGGGAAGAAGACGTTTTGCAAGTTTTTATTTTATGGTCTTACCTCAAGTTTTCCTATGAGGTCTCGGGGAAACTGTATGTCTTGGCGGTGTGGAAGAAAGACCTCCAACCTCAGTGCAGCGATGGCCCTTGGCTGGCAGGAAATCAGGTGCTTGATTTCGTGGACCTGCAATTGGAACAAGCACCGCAGCCCCGTTAGACAGTGCGAGATACCGCAGCCGTTCTCTAGCAGCAGGAATACACAGCCTAGGACCAGGAAAGCAGGTCAGGCCAGCGGTGGCCTCCAGACAGAAGCAAGATAAAACAGTCTGCAGAAAACTAACACTGCCTTTGACAGCCTTTCTTGGAAGAGCCAAGGAGCAAAGAGAAAGCAGGCAAGGGAGGGGCATCAATGCCAGAAAGTCAAGATGGCTGCCTCTGGAGCACAGACTGCACATACCGCATGTGTCTACTCTCATACAGGCCGATACAGTACAGTGCACTCCAGTGGAGCGCACTGTTAACCGGCATTTGGACGCGCGTTTTCGACGCACTAGCTTTACCCCTTATTCAGTAAGGGGCCGAAAACGTGTGTCCAACCCCCCCGAGACTAATAGAGCCTGCAACATGCAAATGCATGTTGATGGCCTTATTAGGTATTCCCGCGTAATTCAGAAAGTAAAATGTACAGCCAAGCCGCACATTTTACTTTCAGAAATTAGCGCCTACCCAAAGGTAGGCGTTAATTTCTGCCGGCACGGGAAAGCAGTAAAAATGGTCACCACTTCAAAGCTTTTGAGATTTTTTTATATTAAAACTTTGAGAAACTTTGCTTGAATGTCGAATTAAGGAGAAGGTCTTTCTTGTGAGATGACACTTGCTCAGTGTTTCAAGTACATTGCTTGGTACTGAAACTCACACAAACTAGCAGTCATAAGAACATGCCATGCTGGGTCAGACCAAGGGTCCATCAAGCCCAGCATCCTGTTTCCAACAGTGGCCAATCCAGGCCATAAGAACCTGGCAAGTACCCAAAAACTAAGTCTATTCCATGTAACCATTGCTAATGGCAGTGGCTATTCTCTAAGTGAACTTAATAGCCAAAACGTCTTCCTCTATAATGGCTTCCAGCGTTGGCTCACAACTGCTTTAAAGAAATCTAAAAAAAATGTGAATAATGACCAATGATTACTTATTTATTTCCAGCTTTTTTAATATCGTGCAGAGAGCAAATGCTGACCGGAATGATGGACGACCACATCAAACACATTAAATTCCATACATAAAATAGTACATATTAAAATAAAATAAACCCACACAATGTTGTAACTTTCTCACATCCATGCTATTGTTTACGGTGTTTGAATATTGATTACTATGTTACTCTCTGCCTTATTCACATTGTTAATTGTAAACCGGGTTGATGTGATTCTTGTCATGAAAGTCGGTATAACAAAATAATAAATAAATAAATAAATGTAAAACCTTTTCATGGCATAGAGAAAGCAATACAGGACCACCTGCTCCCTGATCTTAACTAGAGTCCGCTGGCAATAACCAGGACTCCACACTCTTTCTAAAGGATCGTGCACTAACATAGCAGGCGATCTGTGCTTGCTATATGTGATTTATGGGTCACCAAAGCAGGAAGTGAATCCGTTTAATAATAATATGCTTGCTTTCACTTCTGGGATATTAGGTAGGGCCAGCGGCTATTAACCAACTTTATTATGTACACCAGCACCCACCTGAATGGGAGCTGCACAGGCAGAAGATACAAAAGACAGGAACAAGCCCCAGGAGAGAGCCCTCGGCTGCATTTACTGTGAAGGAAGGACCTGTAGTCACTCATGATTGTCACACTATGCTCTTTACTAGTTTGTAATCTGCTTTGGAGACCAGCATTGGGATAGCAAAACATCATATATCAAATGTTTGGAAAGGCTTCTGAATTCGGGTGGCGAAGAGACTATCAAGAGCCAGGCAGTCCTGTACTGAAGGGGCTCAGTTCACCCGCTCCCACGGGGTTTATCCTTCTATTGCTTTCTATTAATCTGTTGGGAGATGTAGTGTAATCTGGAAGGCGATTTATACCTGTTTTTAAGTAAATAACATACAGTAAGAACCTCCATGCAGAGTCAGCAAAAGGGGCCAAACGCACTCCCATACTGCTCCATCTGGTCTGAATCTTGCTGCTCTGATGCACGTCTGGAGATCTGCATGAAATCCGTCACTAAATGTTATAGGTAAGAACTATGATTATTGCTTGCATTTCAGGTTTTAACCAATAAGCACTGATAAAATGTCCCAATACAAAAAAATAAAGATGTTTTTTGGATAAACCCCAGAAAAGTGGAGTTACTTACCTGTACTAGGGGTTCTCCAAGGACAGCAGGATGTCCATCTTCACAGATGGAGCCTGGCACAGAGCTGACATCTAAGCTTCTAGAAAGTGGCTTAGATGCAAGACCCGGCTTCATGGTCACTTGGGAGCAGGGTCCCACGAGTTGTTTATCAGCCTCCAGTCAGGAGGTTCCCTAAGTTTAAGGGTCTCAGCTGTGTGATGCACTGGTTCTGGTCTGTTTCTCTCCAGCCTTCGCCCTCTGTGCAGCTGGGTGAGATCTTTCATGCCCTTGCACGAGGACGGCCATCCTGCTTGTTCTTGGAGAGAACATCAGTGCCCCCAGTACTTCTCCCCCTCCCTCTGCCTGCCTTGGATCCTCCACCCTCTTTTCCAACGGTTTGGAAACAGGATGCTGGGCTCGATGGACCCTTGGGCTGACCCAGCATGGCAATTTCTTATGTTCTTAACGGCTGAAGGGAGGAGAAAAGATATTGGTGAAAGCAATTGACCTTCCGAAGTGAAGAGGAGGAAAGAAATACTACTGATGAAACCGCCCGAGGACGCCACCTCCACATGAAATCTCAACCTGAAATCGCCATCTGCTTTAACCAAAAACAACACAGATTCTCTACCTGAAATATCCACCTAATTAACCCACCACACCAACACTAAGGCACCACTACATAAAGTCACCATATATACCCTATCACTTGAAACCAACTGTTCTCATCCGCTCCGTTTTCTCCCACCATCATTTCCAAAACACTGCGGTCAAACATGGATTCAAAACTCAAATTAGATCCAATAATAGATAACAGAAAAAGCGACGACCTTATGAACAACAAAAACCAAAACTTTAACAAGACTGATAAATCTCTACAACGCACGACTAAATCCAAAAACCGTAACATCAAGACTCGCATATTGTTCACCCTATTACTACTGAATGCTCAAATCAATTAAAAAAAACCAACCCAAACATTTATTAAGGATATTATTGATGAACAACAACCTACAATATTCTGTGAAACTGAAACATGGCTAAATGACAAGGACTATGTACTCTTAAAACAATTATCCCATCCTAGCTACGATCTTTTCCATATACCACGACAAAAAAGAAAAGGTGGAGGCCTACTAATAATCTGCAAAAAGGAACTTAAATTAATATTAAAGAAAATCAAAATCTACCCTCCATATGAAGGAGCTATCTTAAAATCAAATCAACTTAATATCGGTTTGGTATACTGCCCACCTGGCCTACTCCATCAAGATTGCTCACCAATTACTGAACTTTTCACAAAAGAATTACATTCTCCACATTCAACAATAATCTCAGGAGACTTTAGTCTACAAGTAAACGTTTCTCCAAGACCCCCCCCCCCCCCCCCCTCTTGTGACTTGTTCCTGATGCAATGGAGGTCTTAGGATGGACTGAACACATCTCTGAAGCCACCCACAAAAATGGCAACACACTTGATTTAATTTTCACAAATCCAAATTACTTCAATGTAAGTACTATACAATGTAAGTACTGATTAAACCGCCCGAGGACGCCACCTCCACATGAAATCTCAACCTGAAATCACTATCTGCTTTAACCGGTCTGATCACTATCTAATCAAAGCTGATCTAATATATAAAAAACCAATAACTAAAAACTCCGATATGATAAACACAATAACATTCAGAAAGAAAATTAAAATTGAAACACTAACAAATGCATTAGTTAATTAATGATTTAAACCTAAATAGCTGCTATGACGCAATTGATTCGTGGGAAAATATGATCAAAGAAATTGCAGATGAACATAGTCCTTTACAAACAAAAATAAAGAAAATCTGAGAAAAACGAACCTCAGGTATAATGATAAACTGAAAGAGTCTAAAAAAAATACTAAGAAAACTAGAAAAAATATGGCGAAAACACCCTCACTAAGAAGATACAAATCTCACCTATCTCATTACCGCACTCTAACGAACAAATCTAAAAAAGAATATTGCCCAAAACAAATACATGGAGTAATTTTCGACTCAAAACTAGTTTGAGACAGTTAAAAGTCTATTTATTTATTTATTTATTTATTTATTTCTTTTATATACCGACGTTCGATCGAGATATCACATCGGTTTCCAGATAACTAAAAGAATAGGGTAGTAACAGCCCTATTTTACATTATAACATTGTAATAAATATAATAAATTATAACATTGTAATAAAATATAACGAATTATAACAGAAATAACAGGATAACATGGAACATTTGATATAGTATATAACATATGTACATAAATGACTTGTTGATGAGGATATTTTAAGGTTAAGGTTGGCAAGGAGGGTTGAAAGGGGGAGGGGGGGATAGGTGGGAGGAAGGTGGTGCAAGGGAGACCCTTCTTTACATCATACAACGAACATTAATTTTACAAAATCTTCATCTAATGATTATGCAACAGCACTAACAGAAAAAATCGAAATGCTGAATCAACAAATCATCCGTTCCTACCCTCCGATAACAGAAGATCTAGTGGCACAAGATAAATGATCATCATTTGACAGAGTATCAAAGCTGGGGAAAAGCAAATTTTTGCCAAACTTAAACCTGCTACACATCCCCTCGATCAGATTTCAGCCACCCTGCTAAAACAAGCAACCCAGATAATTAGCCCAACAATCACAACACTAGACAACCTCACCTTTACGGAAGGTTATATGCCCCAAGGTCTAAAACAGGCAATTATAAAACCAATTTAAAAAAATAAATCTGGAAGACCCGATGACTGGAATAACTATCATCCAATCTCCAACTCAACCTTCACTGGGAAAATATTTGAAAAAGCAGTCCTTACTCAACTTGAAAATCATCTTGCAGACAATAAGACACTTTATCCTAACCAATTCGGATTCCGGAAAAACTACCCAACTGAAACTCTTTTTCAGTCCTTAACTGATCCTATTTTTTTTTTTTTTAATTTAAAGATTTATTAACAGTGGCAAGTATACAAACCAAAAACAGAATATCAAGGATACAGTCCAGAACATTATCATAAGGCAAAGGAGAACAAAAGATATCGGAATGCACCTGTAAAATTAGTATCATAATGGAGCTATATGTACTATACAAGTCCCACTGTATTTTCCTTCCCTAATCCCCCCCTCCCCCCGTCTCCATAGGTACTTCAAGGGAAGAAGTTGATAAATTAGAAGAAAATCACAAGCAACCACCCAAGTAAAAAACTACTCTACATTGACAACCTCCGAGCATATCAGAGAGAAGCAGTAGATTGAGTGGCTTTCCATCTAGTATATGACTGCCATGTTTTGTCAAATTTAGGCTTGGTGTTCTGTCGAAGAGCCGTAATTTTAGTCAATAAATATATTTTTTCTACTTGTTGTTGTATTTCTGCTTTAGTTGGGGTCTGGGGATCCTTCCACGCCCTGGCTATTGCCATGCGTGTGGCCAATATGACAAAATGGGCCAGCCGATTGTGATCATCAGGCAAACCCAGAATCCTAAACCCAAGTAACGCCTGAGCGGGGCCGAAAACTGGGAAGCCCGGCAACATCTCCCCCAACCAATGACGAATAACCCCCCACAAGGTCTGTAAGAGGGGACAATCCCACCACATATGCATGAAAGAGCCCACAGACCCACATCGCCTCCAACAGTATTCAGGAACCCGAGGCATAAATTTGTGTAACCGTTGAGGATACATGTACCATCTATACATAATCTTATAAGCATTTTCGATCAGGGAAGTAGCTATAAAACCTTTCCCGCGGCCTTGGAAAATCGTTTTCCACTGTGGAATAGAGATATCCATACCAAAGTCCCTTTCCCATGCGAGTTGAAAGCTCGCTTTAGTCTTAACCTCCCTCGCCAGTAGTTGATAAATTCCCGATAACAGCTGACTGGAAGTGTCAGCTTTTTTACATAATTTTTCAAAAGAAGAGGGACCTAGTGCCAAATGTGTCCCTAACTGAGTAGTTCTCGCAAAGTGAGCGAGTTGCATATAGGGAAAGTAGTCTGAAGCGGATAAATTATATTGGTGTTGTAAATCAGGAAAGGATTTAATCCCAGTCGAGCCCCATATATGACCCCATTCCAAAATTCCCTTCTTCTTCCAAAGAAGGAGAGCCGGATTATCCCATCCTGGACAAAAGTCCTTATGGTCATATAGACTGGAACTAGCATGATACTCTCTCCTCTCAACAAGTCGGTCGCTATGCTGGTGCCATAACGCCAGAGTGACCAAAACAGAAGGAGACAAAGCGGTCCCCGGATCCACTATCCAAGTCCTCTTGGGTTGCCAGATAAGAGACCGCAAAGGAGTACCCCCCAGTAGTTCCTGATTAATTTGTATCCATTGTTTGGGGTTCCTACCCTTATGCCAGTCAACCACTTTTTTGAAATGAGCTGCCCAATAATATCGGGCAAGTTCCGGAACACCGAGCCCCCCCTGCGCCTTAGGCCGAAACAGGACACTCCGGGCCACCCTCGGCCTCCGCCCAGCCCATATGAAATTCATACATTTCCTTTGCCAGAGTTTAAGTTGGGGGGTAGGCACAAAGATGGGAAGAGTTTGAAAGAGATACAACAATTTTGGTAATAAGGACATCTTGAACACCGCCATCCTCCCCATCCAGGAGATGTGATACCTGCTCCACTCTTCCATTTCCCCAACCAATTTTTTCCATAAAGACCCATAATTAAGAGTGAAAAGATCATGAGACGCACTCAATTGTACTCCCAAATATTTGATATGGGAAGAGGCCCAACGAAAGGGAAACAAGCCCTTCAAATGTACTACACTCTGGGGGGCGAGATTGATGTTCAATATCTCCGATTTCTCCCAGTTAACCCGGAAACCCGAAACCCTACTAAAGGCCTCCATCTCCGACATCAACTGAGTGAGTGAGAGTTCGGGCTTGGTGAGGGTAAGTAAAATATCGTCAGCATAAAGGGATAGTTTAGATGAGATTCTGCCCATCGTGAGCCCTTGTATATTCTCCTGCCCCCTAATTTTAATGGCAAAGGGCTCTAAAAACAATGCAAAAAGCAAGGGAGAGAGCGGGCATCCCTGCCTGGTTCCTCTACCAACTGTAAAATTGGGAGAGTAACCACCATTAATCTTTAAACAAGCCTGGGGGCCATTATATAATTGCCTTAACCAGTGTAGGAAAGAGGCACCAAAGCCCATGCCCTCCAAAGTGCAAAATAGATATGGCCAATGGACCATATCAAACGCCTTTTCGGCATCTAGGGAGAGGGCTATGGTGGGGACCCTATACCGCTTTGCAAACCAAATGCTGTCAAAAATCTTATGCACATTATCCGCAGTTGTCCGTCCCGGGATAAATCCCGATTGGTCTATATGAACAAGCTGTGAAATGAAGCAATTTAACCGTGTGGCCAAGATTTTTGCCAGGAGCTTTACGTCTATATTAAGGAGAGAAATAGGCCGGTACGACCCACAGAGTGAGGGATCTCTCCCAGGCTTCAATAATATGGTGATCCCGGCCGTATTGGTCTGGGGAGATAAAGCGGAACCCCCTCTCAGAGAGTTGAAAAAAACAAGAAGAATGGGTGCCAGTATCGTGGCAAACTTCTTATAAAATCTAGGCGTAAAGCCGTCTAGCCCCGGGGACTTATCCGCTTTTAGAGTGTTGATAGCTTCCGTAACTTCCAACAAAGTAATTTCTTTATCCAGAAATTGCCATTGAACAGCTGTGAGCTCAGGCAATGGAACATCTGCTAAGTACTGAGAGATAGCCTCAACCGAAACCTGGGAGTCCATGCTATACAATTGAGCATAGAATTGAAAGAATCGCTGTCTAATCATGGAATTATCGGTCAACAAAACTCCATCCGCTCCCTTAATTTTTTGGATAGTAGCCTGGGCTTGTTTACGTTTCAGCGTTTGGGCCAAATACTTCCCCACTTTATTCCCCCCCTCGAAGAACCGCTGTCTCGCCAAGGTTAACTGGTGGGCAATCCTGGCAGAATCCAATTGCGCTATCTTATCTTTGGTCTCTTGGATTGCCTGCGAAGTCTGAAGATCAGTGGGGTCGCCCATGTGAGAGTGCTCTAAGCCCATAAGATGTAATAACAACCCCTGCCGTTCCCCCTCAGTTTGTTTTTTAACAAAAGTGGCTCGGGAAATAAACGAGCCCCGTAGAACACATTTCAGACACTCCCAGAGAATCCCTGGATCCATCCCCTCAGTATCATTAGTGTGCATATAGTCCTGAATATCCCTAGCAATCTGACGTTGGAATTCACTATCTTCCAATAAGGAATCATTCAAGCGCCAGAAACGTTGCCCTTGATCATAATTCGTAAGTTGTAGGGTGAACCAAATGGGAGAATGATCCGACCAGACGATCGGCTCAATATCCACAGTCTGTACCTTATTTACTCGCAGCCTATCCACCAAAAACATATCTAAGCGTGAGTAACTATTATGAGGGTGTGAGTAGAATGAATAGCAACGCGACTTGGGATACCTAGAACGCCAAATATCGATCCCAGAAACCAGGGATTGGAGGCGTTTCAGGGCTTTCCGAACTGAAATGGAGTCAGCACTACGCCCCGTGGAATTGTCCAATACCGGGTTCAGGGTCGTATTAAAATCACCACCTAGGATTACACTCCCTTCTGCTTTAGTGGCTAGGATATCATACAAGTGAGAGTAGAAAACTTCCTTGTGAGAAGTTGGGCCATAGATTGAAACAAGGGAGTACAACTCAGACCCCACTCTAATATTCAAAAGTAAATAGCGCCCCTGAGCGTCGGCATAAGTAGTCAGTAGCTCATAGTGTAAATCCTTTTTAAGAAGGATCCCCACCCCGGCATATTTATTGTCTTTAGTGGCCGCCGCCCAGTATTGATTCGGATATTGGGCATTTTTTAATAAGGCCTCATACCGTTTTCTGAGGTGCGTCTCCTGCAGATAGATCACATCAGCCTGTAGATGACCCATTTCCTGAAAGAGAAGCTTACGCTTCCGCCCAGAATTTAGGCCCTTGACATTCAGAGAAACAAATTTAAGAGTAGCCATGATAAAGATAGAGGTCCACCATACCTCGCTGGAAGCACCAGGGGAACCCAGAGATGTCCGGTCCTATCAGAAGTAGTGGACCCGCTCTTATAAGCAGACCAGGACATCCCCCCCCTGAGCAAAAGAATCCAAGGCAGACATAGTAAATGGCATACCACCTAATCCCCAGGCCGAAACCCACGCAATACCTATGAAGAAATTGAAACCCCCTCTCCCTCCCCCGCCCCCTTTGAATCACCTGGGAAGGATACAATCGTTCCCAGCATCTACTGGAGGAAGTACCCATCCTGAAGCGAGAGGGACGCCCCCCTCCCCTGAAATAGCATAAAATACTATTGCTTTCGCGGCTACATAGCTTGATCAGATATTAAGATGCAAAATTATGAAACCCAAACAACTGATAAGAACCACTGCGTGTAAAACTGTAACCAACATAGTAATAACGCAGAAATGTCCATTAGGAGCCATGACCATGGCAAGGCAACCTGAAAAAGAAAAGGTTAGACAGAGAGTCACATAAGTCATGGTGGTACGTCTTCCACCCGAACATCACTGGGGTTTCTTCTTAGGCGTTTACCCCCCTTGGGGACCCGCTGCCATCTAGGTGGATCCGTGCGTCGACTCTTAGGAACCTTGGGGTCCGAAGTGGGTACCTCCACAGACAAACCCGCCTCCTTCGCCGCCTGTACGCCATCCTCAAAAGTGTGAGCCTTGTAAGACTTCCCCTCCACCTGGAACCATATACCAAATGGAAAGAGCCATTTGTATCGAACTTTCGCCGCGGTGAGGGCCGTGGTGATGGGCTTAAACGCAAAGCGCTTCCGCAGGGTGGTGGCAGCCAGGTCTGCATACACTGCGATATCATGATCTTCCCACCGCCAGATGCGTTGTCGGCGCGCCGCAGCAGCAAGATTATCCTTATACAGAAATGAGTGGAAGCAAACAATGATGTCTCTGGGGATATTACCAACCCTAGGCCCCAACGACCTGTGGGCTCTCTCAATCTGAGTGCTATAAGCTGGCTCTCCACCTTCAGGAGCCTGCTCCCCCAGGATCATAGCGCTGATCCGTTGGATGACTGAGGTACAGTCCTGGTAAGCCTCACCCTCTGGCACCCCTTTAAAGCGCAAATTACAGCGTCGATTTCTATTTTCAATATCTTCGAGCTTGTCAGCAAGCTCAGTCTGTCGGGCCTGCAAGGTGGATAAATCTTTTGCTGTGCAGCCCAACGCTCATCGTGCTCGTCCAGTCGCGTGTCCGCCTCCGCCAGCTGGCGTGCCATGTTAGCATGCTCCTCCCTCATCTCCTGCAGGGTAAGTGCGAGTTCAGCTTGAAAAGATTTGATGTCTGTACGGAGCTCCGTGAACCACGAGCGCATTTCTGCTCGAAGCGAAGAGTCCTCCTTTAGATCGGGCAGGGTGCACGCCAGCTCCTCCGACAGCCTCTGCCCCGTGTCCGCCGCCATTTTGTGCGCCTCAGCCCCCGCCGCTTCCCCGGGCTTATGATAGGAAAATTGTTGTAGATCGGGGGAGGATTTTTTCGCCGCCGTGTAGCCCCCGTATTCCGCTGCCAAATGGACACAGTGGTTGGAAAAAGCGCCGCGAGAAACGCAAAAGCTATGCCGAAAAACACCGTCGGGTGAGGAGCCCCGTTCTCAAGCGTCCAGCATGGGAAGTGACGTCACTTCCTCCAACTGATCCTATTTTAAGAGGTTTTGACTCAAACGAATCATACTGCCTAGTCCTGATTGATCTTACAGGTGCATTCTACACTGTTGACCATCACCTGCTATGCCAACAGTTGAAAAACATTGGGATTGATAGAAATGTGCTAAAATGGTTCATCTCTTTCCTCACAGACAGATCATTCCAAGTAAAACTCGACAATTAAATGCCTGACACCTTCCAAAGCACAACTGACTTACCATAAGGATCAGCGCTATCAGCAACATTATTTAATATCTACATGCTGCCCATATGCAAATTACAGATCTGGGTTTAAACTTCTTCCTATATGCGGATGATCTACAATTCTATATCCCTCTAAAAAAATCTTTTGAAAAAACAACACCTCTTATTTCGAAATACATGGTTAAAATAAAAGATAAATTAGCTCACTGGAAACTCTCGTTGACCACCCCAAAAACTGAAATAATTCGGTTGAGCCGCAACCCACATAAAACTATACCCCCAGGGAGAGATCTCAGAAGTTGCCAAGTAACACCTGCAACTCAAGTGAGAGATCTAGGAGTCAAAATTGATGAAAATCTAACAATGAAAATCCATATAAGCAAACAGATTAGATCTGGTTTCCACAAGCCTTGGATTTTGAGCCAATTAAAACCTCTACTAAACACTATTTTTATTTTATTTATTTATTTATAGATTCTTTTATACCGCGGTACGTATAGACATACATCACCTCGGTTTACAGTGAAACAATAAATTAGCAACAGGCTTTACATGCAACAGTTTAAAAAACAGTAAAACATTTAACAGCAACAGGCTTTACAGAAACAAGGGTTTTAAAGATAATATGCATACATCATTAAATATCAAACAATAAAATATAAATAACCATGTATTTGCAGGAGCAAATTAACTGTCAGCAGCAAGACCAAATTAACTGTCAGCAGCGAGACCACTACAGATTTCAGAACAGTTTTATAATCTCTGAATTCCCCTATCCTTGATTACTGTAACTCATTACTCCTAGGTCTTCCGACTAGTCACTTAAAACCCCTGCAACTACTGCAAAATGCCGCAGTTAGATTATTGTCTGGAGCAAGAACTTTGACCACATCCCCCCAATACCGATGGCTCTGCATTGAGAATTCATGATAGAGTCCTAACAATAATATTCAATAACATTAACCTGAACAACAACGATCTACTAGGAATATCATTTAAATCCCACAACACCCTGCGAACCCTCAGATCACAGAATAAAGGCCTCCTTGAAACCCCGACCTTAAGGGACTCTCATCCAACACTAATGAGAGATAGAGTGATTTCAACTGCTGGCCTAAAACTTTGGAATACCATGCCAGAAGAACTTAGAACATTAACAAATAAAAAGAAATTCAAAAGCGACTTAAAAACTCGGCGATTCAAAAGTACCTTCCATCTGAGAGAAACTCCCAGTCCCCATGGCTCAGCTAACCTAAATAACCCCCCTCAAACCCCTACCTTCTACCGATATTTTCATTTTGAGGTCTCTCATTGCATGACTTCTGTTTACCCACGTTGTAACAGACATTATATCTTGAACCGCTATGAACCAGTGATTCTCACGTGGAATGGCGCTGTGGAAAACATTTAAATAAATAAGTACCTGGCAAGAACCCAAACATTAAATAGATCCCATGCCGGCAATGCCGGCAACAAGCAGTGGGCGTTCCCCAGTGACTGAAAGCAGTTTCTGAACTTCTCATCCAGGAACTTAGCCAAACCTTGTTTAAACCCAGGCCGAAGCAGTGCAATGCACTGGCCACAGCCACGGTTCAGCACAGAACTGGACGCGCCTCTGTAACCCCCAATGCAAAACGGGGATTAGCGTGTGTCCAACACGTGCGTGCAATCGAGCTCATCGCAGGAAAATTCATGTTGATGAGGCTCTAACCTATTTTCCCCCCCAAAGCAAAATAAAAAAAAACAGTGCACCCAACGTGCACATTTTAACCTGCAAAACCTATGCCTGCCCAGAGGAGCCCCCAAAAATGACATAAAAGCAGAAAATACTGCTTTTCCGTTCCTTTTTTCCGTTCCTCTGACTTAATATACTTGTGATATTAGGTCAGAGGAACTGAAATAGAGGAATTAAAAAAAACAAATGTGCAGGCAGTCAGGTTAGGAAAAGGGATGCTCCTAAAATTGGTATCTGTTTCCCTAGCCTGACGGCCACCTCTCCTGGGTGCCCACTGCCGAGGAGGTGCCAGGGGTGCACTATTTCCCCTAGCGCTGCCTTTTTACTGCAGCAGTCCATTTAAATATTACATTGGGCGACCGGGAGAGGTGCATCGGTGCACATTAAGTGTTGCGTTCGTGCCTGCTCTCGCCCTCGCTCCACCCTCTCTACCTCTGAGGCGACTCTCTTTGGGTCTGATGGACAGATGCTGCCGCGGCTTCTCCTCGCCGTTTCTTCCCGGAGTCCCCGGGCTGGCCTGATGCTGTGGATCAGCCATATTTCTGATGACGTAGGGCGCGCGCTCCGAAGTTTGTACCAGCAAGGGCGCGAACCTCGGGGGTGTCCCCCCCAGTAGTGACGTCATCCGCTTCCAACATAAAAGGTCTTTGCTTACGCTTACGAATTGAGTTAGCAAGGGATTGATTGCGGGGATCATCTCGACCTGCTTCATTCTCCGCTGCTCTGCCTCCTCAAACTTACCAAGGGGTACCCGCTCCCTCCTCTTGTTTTCAGGTTGCTAAGACGGGATCCGGTACTCGCTCCTCGAGGGCCTATGTCCCTGAACGCTCAGAAGACTCCCTATTGCCTGGAAGCAATCGCAGACGTGAACATTGTGAGTTTCTACTCCAGTTGTATATAGGAACCGGTACTCGCTCCTCGAGGGCCCTTGTTCCTAAAACCCCCCGAAGACTCTCTTCTATTTCACAAGCTATTTCATATACAGATATTGTGAGTTCTTATTTCAGTTTGCATATAGGAACCAGTACTCGCCTAGAGGCTCCTGTTCCTGAATATACTAACTATTCTCTATTGCCTAGAAACCATTACAGAGATAGATAACTGTGAGTTACCATCGCTCTCTCAGAGCTGTCCCTGGAACCAGGTACTCGCTCCTCGAGGGCCTAACTCTCTCCAGCTACTGAGCCTTCTTATTAATCTATGTGAGTGTATCATCTACTTCTGGTTATGTATCCAGCATACCCTGTCTACTCACTACCTATGTCTCTCCTTACAGCTCAACAACTCAGTGATCGTTGTTCCAGTATCAGAGGGACTTCAGCCCTGCTGGGCACATCAGCTCACTACTGCCACCTCTGGTAGTTCTACTTTCTGTCTAATAAAGAACTATCTGTGTTTGTCACAATACTCCAACCTAGCCGGTGGTCCCTCTCATGATATCCTCCTGAGGGCGCTGTCATCTGCCATCGGCCCAAGGATTCACCATTCTACATTAGAGTGCTCATCTCTCACACTTCAAGAGCTGAGTACAACAAACTGCTACCTTGCAGTCTAACCCTCAACTGTTGCTAACATCTCCTTCCTCAGGAACTGCATCATAACCAATTGCTACTTCTTAGCAGGAACCATACAGGTGGCCAACACTTCCCTTCAGGGGAACTCTCGTATATCAGGTTGCCACTCTGTGCGGAGATCCATAACAGATACTAACTCCTCCCCTCTGGAAGAACAGATCTTATATGGTTGCCGACCTCTCCCCTCTGGGGAGCAGCTCCATAACAGTTTACTAACAGATTGCTAACCCTAGCAAAGTCACTAACAGATTGCTAACTCCTCTCCTCTGGGGGGGCAAAGCTCAACAGGATTGCTGACTCCTCCCCTTGGGAGAAGCAAACCCTAACAGACTGCTAATTCCTAGCAGCTCCTACAACAGATTGCTAACTCCGCAGTCTAACCGATAACATTAAGGGAGCAGGCCCTCAATTATAAGTGCCTGTTTAACACGCCCCAATATTACAACGGTCTGTAACTGCCTTAATCACATCCTCTGGCAATGAATTCCAGAGCTTAATTGTGCACTGAGTGAAAAAGAATTATCTTTGTTTTAAATTTGCTACTTGCTAACTTCATTGAGTGCCCTGTAATCATTGTATTATCCAAAAAAGTAAATAACCAATTCATATTTACCTATTCAAGTCCTTTCATGATTCTGTAGCCCTCTATCATCCGTCTCTTCTCCAAGCTGAACAGTCCTAACCTCTTTAGTCTTTCCTCATAGGGGAGCTGTTCCATCCCCTTTATCATTTTGGTTGCCCTTCTCTGTACCTTCTCCATCGCAACTATATCTTTATTTATTTAATTTATTTAAAAGTTTTATATACCGCACAATGGGAAGGTAAACTATCCATCTAGGCGGTTCACATATTTAAACATACATAATTTGATCACATATTAAAAACATAATTACAATACTTAGTACAAACAAGATTAAACAGTTGAAAGTTATATACAGTAACGTAGTATGAAGTTTTTAATATAGATTGTATGCACTGGAGAAAAGGTGGGTTTTTAGTAGTTTCTTAAAGTCTGAACGGTTGGCTGTCAGTCGGATATGTTCTGGAAGTGAGTTCCACATTATTGGGCCGGCTACAGAAAATGCTCGTTTACGGGTTAGAGATAAAGTAGCAGATTTTATTGTTGGTATTTCTAAAATACATTTATCTAGGGAACGGAGTTGCTAGTCGGTCTGTAAATTCTTAGAAGTGAGCATAACCAAATAGCGTTAGTGTTATAAAGCAGATTATGAATTGTGGATAAAATTTTGTAGGTTATACGATATGGAATGGGAAGCCAATGCAAATATTGCAAAACAGGTGAAATATGGTCTCGTCGAGATACATTACACAACATTCGGGCTGCGGTATTCTGTATTAGCTGTAAAGGTTGTATGGTTGATTGCGGCAAGCCAAGATATAGTGAATTGCAGTAATCTAGAGAGGATAGGATTAGAGCTTGGGTGACCGAGCGAAAATCTTTTGGAAGAAGAAGTGGTTTAAGTTTTTTTAGCATAAATATTTTGTAAAATGATTTTTATAATTTATGTCTTTATTGATTTTTACAAATTAATACAGAAACCACAACATTCACAAAATAAATCACATCATTATACTTCTATAATACTCCCTTACTGTTTTCATCAATATTTGAAATATTTACCCATCAACAAAAACTTAACTGAGGCTTCAAGAATATGGGAGTTTTACTTAAACAAATTAAGATTATCTCTTCAATTAATTTCATTCACAGTTAAGCTCTGACTATATTTCTTCTATTCATTAGAAAGTGGGGATGATGTGACAATCCTCCTTTGCTCGATAAAGTTCTTTAATTGCTCGGGCAAGAAAAATATAAATACATCCTGTTCTTTTTTAAGCATACATTTGCATGGGAATTTCAGGGTGTAAGAATATCCCAAATTAATTACTTCCTGCCGGAATTGCAAAAACTCTTTTCTCTTTTGTTGCGTAGGATATGATAAATCCGGAAAAATTTTCACCGTATTTTCACAAAAAGTGATAGGGTAGGCAGCAAAATATTTTTTCATTACCTTGTTTAGGTCTAGGAAACTTTGAAAAGTAACTAACAATACCCCCCTATCTATTATTCTCTCTGAATTCTCCAAAAAATTTGATAGGTTACCTTGGAATGGCAACTCTAAAGTATTTACTACAGGGTTCTTTTTTGGCAAGAAATAACAGGCGTTTATTACAGGTTTTTCTCCTGTTGGAAATAATAGAACTTCCTGGAGAAACTGTTGTAGAGTTTCCATGGGCGTTTGCCCAACCACCCTAGGAAAATTTAATAGTCTTAAATTTAATCGTTTAGAGTTGTTTTCATAGGTTTCCAAACGTCTATACATATATTCTCTATCCTTCACAACTACAACATGGAACTCCTGATTCTTTTTCTCCAAATCTTCTAGTTTTTGAATTCTTTCAACAGACTTTTTTACTTCCTCCTTAATTGCTGTTACATCCTGAAGATTATTCCCAGCCATGTTATCAATCTTTTTCTCCAGCCCTTTCATATTAGCATTCATTTTGGTCATCAGATCCCACAACAGATCCAATGTAACCACCTGAGGGCGTGCTATGATCTCAATTGCTTCACTCCCGGTAGCAAGGCTATCCCCCCCAGACTCATTCAGCAATGGCACTGTTGTTACACGGGCTGGCATCACCTCTAGATCCATGCCTCCCGTAGCTGAGGGGTTCTCACCCCCTTCAACCAGGTTACCCCCGGTTTCATTGGGTGTTATTAGTTCTTTTATACTGCCGGTGGATGCATCACTTTCCCTCTGTTTCGGTGGAAGTCTCAGATTAGGACTCAGTGATGCCTCGTCTAATGTCCCAGTATTTTCTCCCCCAAATACTGAGTCTGCAGAGTCTTTGGCAACTGGAGTTTTCAGAGCTACATTAGACATATAGCGTACTATTTCCTGTTGTATAGGCGAGGGGAGGGGTGCCGGGGGGTAAACCCTTACCCTCCCCTTGCGCTTAGGAGGCATAATAATCAAAAAGTCACTTACTTCAGGAAACGCTATGTGCTAAACAACTGTGGTGTCAGAGCCTCAGTGGCAGATGAGCCCGGCAGAGGTTGGTCGCCCTTCCGTCCCGCGCCGGACGAAGCCGGACAAAGCCGCGCGCGCCTAAGGGGCGCGCGCGGCTTTGGCGGTGCGCCGGCGGCTGCGGTGCGCCGTGGAGCGCCGATTTTGTAGGCGCTGTCCCCTCAGATGACGTCAAACGGGGCGGGAGTTTCAAAGTTCTTTTCCTCACCGAGTGGCTCCCTCCTCGCTCAGGCTCGGCTGCAGCCTGGGCGTCTCAGCGCGCCGGTTTTGTAGGCGCTGTCCCCTCAGATGACGTCAAACGGGGCGGGAGTTTCAAAGTTCTTTTCCTCACCGAGTGGCTCCCTCCTCGCTCAGGCTCGGCTGCAGCCTGGGCGTCTCAGCGCGCCGGTTTTGTAGGCGCTGTCCCCTCAGATGACGTCAAACGGGGCGGGAGTTTCAAAGTTCTTTTCCTCACCGAGTGGCTCCCTCCTCGCTCAGGCTCGGCTGCCGTAAAATGATTTTTTTACAATGTCCGATATGTGATTTGTCATTGCGAGTCTGGAATTGATGAGTATACCCAGGTTTTTTGCATAAGGTTTTATAGTGATAGTTTGATTCTGATTTTTGAGATACGGCGACCAGAATTGTACACAGTATTCAAGGTGCCGTCTCACCATGGAGCGATACAGAGGCATTATGACATTTTCTGTTTTATTAACCATTCCCTTCCTAATAATTCCTAACATTTTATTTGCTTTTTTGACTGCTGCAGCACACTGAGCCGACGATTTCAATGTATTATCCACTATGATGCCTAGATCTCTTTCTTGGGTGGTAGCTCCTAATATGGAACCTAACATTGTGTAACTACAGCAAGGGTTATCTTTCCCTATATGCAACACCTTGCACTTGTCCACATTAAATTTCATCTGCCATTTGGATGCCCAATCTTCAAGTCTTGCAAGGTCCTCCTGTAATGTATCACAGTCCGCTTGTGATTTAACTACTCTAAATAATTTTGTATCATCTGCAAATTTGATAACCTCACTTGTCGTATTTCTTTCCAGATCATTTATAAATATATTGAAAAGCATCGGTCCAAGTACAGATCCCTGAGGCACTCCACTGTCCACTCTCTTCCACTGAGAAATTTGTCCATTTAATCCTACTCTCTGTATCCTGTCTTTCTAGTGACTTGCTTTCTCAACACTAATGGTGGAACTCTGATTGCTTATATTGCAAGTACGAAAAAGCTCTGGCAATTAAATTTAACAGATTAATAAAGTGGTCTCAAGTGTGGAAGCCCTTGGACACATATATTGCCTCTTTGTAAAATGCTCGTGACTTGACTGGCATTGCTTCTCATCCAGGTGCTATCCCTCTCTATCTCTTCCTGGTGCTATCCCCCTCTATCTCTTCCTGGTGCTATCCCCCTCTATCTCTTCCTGGTGCTATCCCTCTCTTTCTCTTCCTGGTGTTATCCCCCTCTATCTCTTCCTGGTGCTATCCCTCTCTTTCTCTTCCTGTGCTATCCCTCTCTGTCTCTTCCTGGTGCTATCCCTCTGTATCTCTTTCAGGTGCTATCCCTCTCTATCTCTTCCTGGTACTATCCTTCTCTATCTCTTCCTGGTGCTTTCCCTCTCTATCTCTTCCTGGTGCTATCCCCCTCTATCTCTTCCTGGTGCTATCCCTCTCTATCTCTTCCTGGTGCCATCCCCTCTATCTCTTCCTGGTTACTACCCCTCTCTATCTCTTCCTGGTGCTTTCCCTCTCTATCTCTTCCTGGTGCTATCCCCTCTATCTCTTCCTGGTGCTTTCCCTCTCTATCTCTTCCTGGTGCTATCCCCTCTATCTCTTCCTGGTGCTATCCCTCTCTATCTCTTCCTGGTGCCATCCCCCTCTATCTCTTCCTGGTACTACCCCTCTCTATCTCTTCCTGGTGCTTTCCCTCTCTATCTCTTCCTGGTGCTATCCCCTCTATCTCTTCCTGGTGCTTTCCCTCTCTATCTCTTCCTGGTGCTAACCCTCTCTGTCTCTTCCTGGTGCTAACCCTCTCTGTCTCTTCCTGGTGCTATCCCTCTCTGTCGCTTCCAGGTGCTATCCCCCTCTTTCTTCTCTCTTCTCCCTCCTTTTTGTTTCTTCTCTCTCTCTTTTCCTCCTTCATTCTACTTTCTTTATGGACGCTTTTTTAGTTAACCTAAATCCTCACGGTGAAATGTTTGTCTACTCATGTTTTAATGTTCATGACATAATGACTGCACAAACGTTATACTTGTATCCCCTGTTAACCTTTTCACAATAAAAAGATTTAAACACACAAAACACAAAAAAGAAAATTCTGTAGGGCAGCTGGTAGGCCGGCACATACTCCAGTGGATGCCACAGGACGTTTGTGACTACCATGCAGTGATTCGGTGAAATCCGAGCCGTTCCCTTTAAACAGAAAGGATAACGGCCGGCTTTTCTTGCTTTTGAAATTTCTGTGGTTTCATCCAGAACTAAAAATAGATGCTATTTGGACTGGTTCCCTGCTGTCCCCGGCTGCCTGGCTTAGGCTGGAAATAGCTCCCGCCCACTCTGCTGACAGATGAGATGCCCAGCTGCAGTCGGGCTTCTTCAGGATATTCAGCCAGCGCTGCACTTTGCAGGATCAGATCACAGGCACCCAGTACCGCCCTGCATTCGTTTCGGGCCCAGCTCACTATGGGGTGTCAACGTTGGCATAGACGCGCATAAGCAGCCTCCCCTCACGCATTCTGAATTTTAGAAAAGTCCAGAACAGGTGGGATTTTTTTTACTTTCCTGCACACACACATGCACCTAGGAAAGGGGCATTCCTGGACAGGGAGTTGTTTTAAAAGACTCGTGCATAATTTGCCAACCTGCTCACATATTTGTATACCTGCTAGTGATGATAAAACGTGATTGCTGTGCAGTGCTGACTGGGTGGAGGGCGTTCTGGCTGAAGAATCGGGTATGTCTCTGACGCAGAGAGGGGCGGACGAATTGCTAAACTGGTTCATTCCATTTACGTGCACATGTTTTACATTTGGCTGCCATATGCAGACAAATTGGGACTCGAAGTAGAAAATCCTACTTTACTTTCACACGTAAAACAGACGTGCGTATATCTTTAGTACAGGCACAGTACGCGTGGTGTTGCGTGCATTGATACGCACGGTCTCCGTGCGCTGCATGCATTTGCACGTAAGCCTGCATGCTCGCGTCAGCTGGAAGGTAGAGCCTCGCACGGGTGAGGTCACCGCCTCGTGCGTGCGTTTGAAAGTTATCCTCCCTGTGGCCTGGGAGCTGCAGTCCTGCTTGGGTAACGACCTTGCACAAAGTGGCGAACCTCATCCAGGCTCTGCCACTCACTGTATGGGACCTTGCACCTCGTTTGCTCAGTGCGGATGATCAGCTTGCTTCCTTCTCCTGTGCAGTTCCTTCACTAGAAATGGGCTCCCAGGCTTTATTTATTTATTGCAAGGTTGGATGTAGAGCCTGATTTTCAGAAGGATTTCCACGCCTAAAACTGGGGTTTAGACGTGTAAATGTACTTGACCCTTGTAAGTAGGCTTTTGAAAATTGCTAGAATGTATGCCAAAAGTTGTACTTGTGCGAGAGCATTTAACAGGGGTAAAATCGCCAGGACAGCAGGTTGCATTTACAGGCTTTACTCCTAGGGAGCCAGGCCAGCCGGTTTACAGCTGAGCACACGTGATGGCTGGACGCATTGCACTCCAGTGGTGCAGGGGGAAGGAGGGCTGGTTCTGATTCACCCCCAAATCATGGGAAATACAGGGAGGGGGGAGCCCTGTCCACACCCTCCACTTGTCACGAGCCTACAGCAGCAGCAACTCCAAATAGGAAATTCAGCGCAGGCCCCACCTCCCTTTTTATTAGCACGACTTGTTTATAGGACGGCCAGGTGATACAGTTCACAAGATCAGGAAATGACATGAGAAGATCAAAACTAAAACCAGCATAAAAAAAAAAGAATGTTAAAAACCAAAATTTAAAAAGACTTAAAAGGCATAAAACTCGTAAAAAGAAAAATAGAGAAACCTAATTGGCTTCCTGTTTGCGTGGAAGCTCTGCAGCGGGGCCTGTGAGCGAGCGAGGGGCGGCCCACGGGCCTCTTGGAGTTACTGTTGCTACGGGGTCGGAGCCGCTACCAGAAACCTGGAGAGTGGCATTGCAACCGCGGCAGGGGTGCTCTGGCCCCTATGGAAATTTGGCAGTGGCCTCTCTACCCATTCCTAAATCAGGCCCTGCTTGAAAGCCTTGGAGGTGAATTTCAGAAATCCCGATGCGCACGTTAATTAGAGGATGCACGAAGCGGATTTTAAAGGCCGCCGAGATCCTCGCGTATCTCCTGAGCGTACACATCTGCTTAGTTTTCAGACAGGGGCGGGGCATGGGCAGGGCACGGGCATTTTGAGGCGTGAACCTAAGATGTGCGTATAAAACGGGCGCGCGCCGAGACCCCCCTGCCGCCTGAGGTTATCTCTGCTATGGATGGCTGAGCAAATTAACATTTTCAGAAAACCAGGCAGATCTGCGGGGTTTTTAGGGGGGATGAAGGCTGTCGAACCCGGGCAAACTGGGGATGAACTGGTAAAACTGGGATAGTGTCGGCCCGGGCCCCTTTTAAAATCCCCCGATTTACGTGCTAGAAGCAGGATTTGCAGCCGCGCCCGTGCACCTGGTTGGAAAGTCACTGTCCCTGCTTTTCAGTGCTTGCGATGGGAGCCGACGAGAGACAGCAGAGTGCAGAATTCACTGGCTCAGAGCCCGCACCGTGCCCTGATTCTCTCTCGTTCATCTCTCTCATTGAATTACTCTACGGTTTTTAAGACTCTTCAGCCCTCAGGAAGCCAAATCTTAATCAGAATTAGAGCTTCTGCTTTTCGATGTTTATTTTTCAGCTCTTTTATGGAGATAGAAAACTCAGGTTTTTTTTTCAGAGTATTTCCATCCCCCAGCACTCTCTGCACAGTTTTCTCCTCTCCCCTCCCCCTCTGACTCCCCGCCCTGCTCATTTTGTCCTCTTATCTTCCTCTTCTGATGCTCAGCATCTGGAGCAGTTGTGCTGCTGAGCCCACAAAAAGAGGAGGAGGAGAAGTTGGAGAAATGAGTGCAGCTGAGTTATCAGCAGGGAAGAGGCACAGTCAGGATGGTTTGCTTTCCTTTCTTTGAAAGGTTTACCTGGTTGGAGGAGGAAGGGCGGAAGAAGGGGCTATCCCCCAAGCGGTCAGCTCTGCTCTGGGACGACTGTTCCTCAGCCTGTGAGCTGTGTCGTGCCCTTGAGAGTCTCAGGGATTGCCCTCCTGGCTGGAGGCGCAGGGTTCCTTCAGCCACGAAAGCCCAGATCCTGGAGGGAGAGCAGTGCCGGGGGGGGGGGGGGGGGGGGATGGACGGACATGACAGAGAGAGCCTCACCCGCAAGTGATCTTTGGATGCCCCGGGGCTGAGGAGAAGCACCGATGGATGCACCTGGAGGCGCAGGGTTCCTTCAGCCATGAAAGCCCAGATCCTGGAGGGAGAGCAGTGCTGGGGGGGGGGGGGGGGGGGGGGAGGACGGACATGACAGAGAGAGCCTCACCCCCACGTGATCTTTGGATGCCCCGGGGCTGTGGATGCAGCTGGAGGCATCGATTTGGGGAATGATGGAAGGAGAATTGATTCCTTAAGGCTTCCTGCTCTCTCCTGGGCCTCTTGTCTGGAGGGATCGGCTAACAGGCCATTGTGGCTGTCCAGCGAACTGTGACTACTAAGTTGTGAGACATGGCTACTTTCCTGGGGACTGTGAAAGCGCAAACCTCCAGCCTGGAAAGTTCACTAGTGGGAGGACAGAGGCTTAGGGATCTCGGTACAGGCTGCTCTGGAGATGTTTGAAAATAGACAGAGCGCTCTCAATTGGGTCCAAGAAAACTGTTTAAAAACATTTGATTGATGTTCTTCATGTAAGCCTTGGATGGGAAAACCTGGATAATGTGCCTTATTCATAATCTAAATGTAGACCCAATGTGCAAAGTTCTCCAAAGGTGAGTGTGGGGGAAGTTTAACTTCAAGGCACTTTAGCATTGGTTACTATTACAGTCCCTTCGGTTCCTCTGTAAACAGCACTGATAATCCCCACAGTCTGTAGAAGCAACAAATCACACTGGAAGTTCAGTGGTTTCCAACTTTTCTTACTGAGAGATGCTAAGATGAATGAAAAGTTCTTTATAGCTCTTTGATCTTAAATCCAACTAATTTACATTGTTGAAAACCTAATACATTTATGACGGGCTAAGAGAGAATTTGAAAAGAAGTTGGCCATAGAGGTAAAAACTCAGAATAAAAAGTTTGTAAAATATATCTAAAGCAGGAAACCTGTGAGGGAGTCGGTTCCCGCTCCCTTCATCCTGGCACACCAGCACCTTCCCTATCCCCCACCCCCTGGCATCATCAGCGTTTCTCTTCCCTCCCCACCATCTCCCACCCCCTCACATCACCACCACCTCTTCCCTCACCCTTCCCTCCACTGCAATCCTCATCTTCTCTCCAGCATTGTTGACAACATCACCTTCTCTTCCCTTCCTTGTTCCCTCACCACCTCTGGCATCATCACTTCTCCTTCTGTCCCTCTCCCCATCCCCCAGCATCATCACATTTCCCACCCTTCTCTCTCCCTCCACCCTCCTGGCATCATCACCATCACTATAACCTTCCCCTTCCTACCCTGTCCTTCCACCCCTCCCCTGATATAATGTCCATCAACCTCTCTCCTACCCTCTCACTCCACTCCACCCTCCCCCACCTTCCCTTCATACCCTCTCCTCTCCTTGGCATCAATACTTTCTCTTCTCTTCCCTTCCTTCTCCCCCACCCCCAGCTTCCTTGCAGACTCCGCTGCCCCTTCCAGCAGCTCTTACCCGCTGCTGCTTCTCTCTCCTCTGCCTGTTTCCCTCTGTAATGGGAACCGCATGGGGCGGGCAGGACTTGTGAGACTGCAGGGTCCCCCATGCAGAGGGGAAAGCAGAGGCAGGGGCAGATCCGCACTACTCTCCGACTCCCCCTGCTGGGGAAAGAGAGACTGAAGACTGCCCCGGCACACCAGCGCTACAGCTACGGGCGGCTCACCGGCTGGGAAATGCTGCATTAGAAGATAAGGCCATCACAGAAAGACAAAATTAATTCTTTCCTTCGTTATTTACTAATGAGGATGTTGGGGAGATACCCGTTCCGGAGACGGTTGTCAAGGATGATGACTCAGATGAATTGTGAATCAAATCATGATGAACCTGGAAAATGTAGAAAGCCGGGTTGACAAACTGAAGAGTAGCAAATTGCCTGGACCAGGTGGTATCCACCCCAGGGTTCTTAAAGAACTCAAAAATAAAATTTCAGACCTATTAGTAAAAATTTGTAACCTTATCATTAAAATCATCCATTGTACCTGAAGACTGGAGGGTGGCTAATGTAACCCCAATATTTAAAAAGGGCTCCAGGGGTGATCCAGGAAACTACAGACCAGTTAGACTGACTTCAGTGCCAGGAAAAATAGTGGAAACTATTCTCAAGATCAAAATCATAGAGTATATAGAAAGATATGGTTTAATGGAACAAAGTCAGCATGGCTTTACCCAGGGCAAGTCTTGCCTCACAAATCACCTTCACTTTTTTGAAGGAGTTAATAAACATGTGGATAAAAGTGAACCGGTAGATGTAGTATACTTGGATTTTCAGAAGGCGTTTGACAAAGTTCCTCATGAGAGGCTTCTAGGAAAAATAAAAAGTCATGGGATAGGAGGCGATGTCCTTTCGTGGATTGCAAACTGGCTAAAACAGTAGTTCTCAACCTTATTTTGGCCGGGACACACCTGACAGATGGTTATCACATGCGTGACACACTGAACATGTGACCATCACGGGGCTAAATGTGAACATGCACTCTGCATCCACAGGAATCCCCTCAACCCCCAGCAATGAGTGCAGAGCAGATCTAGGGCATTACCCTGTACAACTCGCCATACAAAAAAGATATTCTGGTTCTGGTGACATCTCTGTAAAAGCAAAACAAACTCCCTCTACTACCAGGCACAATAACCCTACTTATGAAAAGACAGTAATTTACCACTAATGCATGTCCTATTAAACACAACAAATAAGATTGATACAAATGCCTACATGGTAGTAAAATACCTCACCTTGGTCACACACCCAGAACTGACCTTCACCAAGTACAGAAAAACCACAAATTATAAATATGGAGACAGAAAATGGAATGGAAAACAAAAAAAGCCACTCTGCATGCAGTGCGAATCTGGAGAAATGGAAAGAGAAATATAGCACCTAACAGACTCTCAGGATCTGTAATAATGCACACAAACTAATCCACACAAAGTTACACCTGCATTATGAAAACATTCAAACAGTAACAACCCTATCTATGAAATACAACTATTAAACCAGGCCCTAAACACTAATACACCTCCTATTAGGAGAACAGAAAAAGCCAGGCTACTATAAAGCCCCACATAAAAATAATTGTAAAGCTTTACTAATAAATGTTACAAAACAGCTGCTGAAGAGAATAACATCCAACAATTAGAAACTCATAAAAATTATTAAAACATGTTCAAATATCAATAAAATATTTCAAAACAGCAGACTGCATAATACCCAATAATTAAAATGGCAATCAATCAAGAAAAATAAATTTAAAAAGCCATCTTTATTTACCCTCTCCAGCAACTCTCCTACTCCTTTCCCTGCCAGGCCAAGAGCACTCACCAGAAGCAGCAAGGGCTGCTGAAGCTCTGTCCTCACAGTCCTCTTCCTTAGGGCTCACAACCAGTCACACACACACACACACATCCCTGACCAGACCATCTCCCTCTCTCTCTCACACACACACGTCACATCCCTGACCAGACCATCTCCCGCTCTCTCTCTCTCTCTCTCTCACACACACACACACACACACGTACATCCCTGACCAGACCATCTCCCTCTCTCTCTCACACACACGTCACATCCCTGACCAGACCATCTCCCCCTCTCTCTCACACACACACGTCACATCCCTGACCAGACCATCTCCCTCTCTCTCTCTCACACACACGTCACATCCCTGACCAGACCATCTCCCTCTCTCTCACACATACACATACATATCACATCCCTGACCAGACCATCTCCCTCTCTCTCTCTCACACACATCACATCCCTGACCAGACCATCTCCCTCTCTCTCTCACACACACACACACATCACATCCCTGACCAGACCATCTCCCTCTCTCTCTCTCTCACACACACACAATCACATCCCTGACCAGACCATCTCCCTCTCTCTCTCTCTCACACACACACAATCACATCCCTGACCAGACCATCTCCCTCTCTCTCTCTCTCACACACACACACACATCCCTGACCAGACTATCTCCCTCTCTCACACACAGTCACATCCCTGACCAGACTATCTCCCTCTCTCTCTCACACACACACACGTCACATCCCTGACCAGACTATCTCCCTCTCTCTCTCACACACACACACGTCACATCCCTGACCAGACTATCTCCCTCTCTCTCTCTCACACACATACGTCACATCCCTGACCAGACTATCTCCCTCTCTCTCTCTCACACACACACACGTCACATCCCTGACCAGACCATCTCCCTCTCTCTCTCACACACAGTCACATCCCTGACCAGACCATCTCCCTCTCTCTCTCACACACACACACACACGTCACATCCCTGACCAGACCATCTCCCTCTCTCTCTCTCTCACACACGTCACATCCCTGACCAGACCATCTCCCTCTCTCTCTCACACACACACGTCACATCCCTGACCAGACCATCTCCCTCTCTCTCATACACACACAATCACATCCCTGACCAGACCATCTCCCTCTCTCTCACACACACACACACGTCACATCCCTGACCAGACCATCTCCCTCTCTCACACACACACACGTCACATCCCTGAACAGACCATCTCCCTCTCTCTCTCACACACACACGTCACATCCCTGAACAGACCATCTCCCTCTCTCTCACAAACACAGACACACGTCACATCCCTGACCAGACCATCTCCCTCTCTCTCACACACACGCGTCACATCCCTGACCAGACCATCTCCCTCTCTCACACACACAATCACATCCCTGACCAGACCATCTCCCTCTCTCTCATACACACACACAATCACATCCCTGACCAGACCATCTCCCTCTCTCTCTCACACACACGTCACATCCCTGACCAGACCATCTCCCTCTCTCTCACACACACACGTCACATCCCTGACCAGACCATCTCCCTCTCTCTCTCACACACACACAATCACATCCCTGACCAGACCATCTCCCTCTCTCTCACACACACACACACGTCACATCCCTGACCAGACCATCTCCCTCTCTCTCTCACACACACGTCACATCCCTGACCAGACCATCTCCCTCTCTCTCTCACACACACACGTCACATCCCTGAACAGACCATCTCCCTCTCTCTCACAAACACAGACACACGTCACATCCCTGACCAGACCATCTCCTCTCTCTCACACACACGCGTCACATCCCTGACCAGACCATCTCCCTCTCTCACACACACACACAATCACATCCCTGACCAGACCATCTCCCTCTCATACACACACACAATCACATCCCTGACCAGACCATCTCCCTCTCTCTCTCACACACACGTCACATCCCTGACCAGACCATCTCCCTCTCTCTCTCACACACACACGTCACATCCCTGACCAGACCATCTCCCTCTCTCTCTCACACACACACATACTTCACATCCCTGACCAGACCATCTCCCTCTCTCTCTCTCACACACAATCACATCTCTGACCAGACCATCTCCCTCTCTCTCTCACACACACAGTCACATCCCTGACCAGACCATCTCCCTCTCTCTCACACACACGTCACATCCCTGACCAGACCATCTCCCTCTCTCTCACACACGTCACATCCCTGACCAGACCATCTCCCTCTCTCACACACGTCACATCCCTGACCAGACCATCTCCCCCTCTCTCTCTCACACACACACGTCACATCCCTGACCAGACCATCTCCCCCTCTCTCTCACACACACACACGTCACATCCCTGACCAGACCATCTCCCTCTCTCTCATACACAATCACATCCCTGACCAGACCATCTCCCTCTCTCTCTCACACACACGTCACATCCCTGACCAGACTATCTCTCTCACACACATATACCAGTCACATCCCTGACCAGTCTCTGTGTCTCTCTCAAACACACACACCAGTCACCTCCCTGACCAGTCTCTCTCTCATACAACCAGTCACATCCCTGACGAGTCTCTCTTATACACGCCAGTCACAACCCTGACCAGTCTCTCTCTCTCTCATACACACACACCAGTCACATCACTGACCAGTCTCTCTCTCTCTCACACACACACACACACATCAGTCACCTCCCTGATCAGTCTCTGTCTCACACACACACCAGTCACCTCCCTGATCAGTCTCTGTCTCTCACACACACCAGTCACATCCCTGACCCGTCTGTCTCTCAAACATAGTCATCTTCCGGACCAGTCTGTCTCTCAAACACACCAGTCATCTCCCTGAGCAGTCTGTCTCTGTCACAGAAAAACATTATATTTATTTATTTATTTAGGGTTTTTATATACCGGCATTCGAGAACGCAGTCCCATCATGCTGGTTCACATTAAAACAAGTGTGCATCGTAAACAAAACTAAAACAATGGTGCGGAAAAAGGCAGTTACAAATAACAGGGAGATTAGAACTTGGCGGAGAGAGAAGAGAAAGGACAGGTTATTAATTCAAACATGTAACGATAGTGTAAAATAATATAAAATTCAAACAAGAAGGTTAGTCATGGTGTATGTGAAGGTAAGGATTGGCGTGGAAGGTAGATCAGTTTGAGTCCGGGAATGCTTGTGTGAATATCCATGTCTTTAGTCTTTTTTTGAAGGTTGAGATGCTTGTTTCAAGTCTGAGGTTTGAAGGGATAGAGTTCCATAACGGTGGAATGGCTGTAGAGAATGCCCGATCTCTTAGTGTGATGTGTCTGGTAGATTTGGACGGTGGTACCTGTAGCGATCCTTTGTATGCATCTCTTGTTGGTCTTGTTGAATTATGTAGTTGGAGAGGGATCTGTATGTCGATGGGAGCCAGTAGGTGGATATTTTTGTATGTGGTAAGGATGGCCTTGTAAATAATTCTAAAGTGTATAGGTAACCAATGGAGGCTCTTTAGGATGGGGGTTATGTGATCCCTTCTCCTGGAGTTTGTCAGTATTCGTGCAGCTGTATTTTGTACCATCTGAAGCGGTTTAGTATAAGAAGCGGGAAGACCAAGTAGGATGGTGTTACAATAGTCTAATTTTGAAAAAATGATTGCTTGCAGGATGGTTCTGAAATCTTGGGCATGGAAAAGAGGTCTAATTCTTTTCAGCACCTGTAGTTGGTAGAAACAGTCTTTGGTTGTTTTGTTAATGGTGGCTTTGAAATTCAGGCGATTGTCAATTAGGACTCCTAGGTCTCTCACTTGTGTGATTGTTGGTGTGTCTTGTGTTGGTGAAAAGGTGCTGTTCTCAGAGGTGATGAGCAGGAGTTCAGTTTTGCCGGAATTTAGTACCAGGTTTAGGCTGGTGAGGAGGAGTTGAATTTTTTGAAGGCATGTGTTCCAGAAAGTCAGCGTTTTTGCAAGGGAATCCTTAATGGGGATCAGGACCTGGATATCATCAGCGTACAGGAAATGTTTGAGGTTGAGGTCGGTAAGAAGTTGGCATAATGGTATGAGGTAAATATTAAATAGAGTAGGAGACAGGGAAGAGCCCTGTGGGACTCCTACTGATGAAGTGTGTTGTGAGGATTCTTTGTTCTGTAATTTGACCTTGTATCTTCTGTTGCTGAGAAATGATATGAACCAGGAGAGTGCTGTGCCTGTGATACCCAAGGAGGCTAGCTGGTTGATGAGCAGGGAATGGTTAACGGTGTCAAAGGCTGACGAAAGGTCCAGTAGGATCAGTAGGAAGGCTTGTCCTTTATCAAGGCCCAGGATGAGGTAATCTGTTAAGGAGATGAGGAGGGACTCCGTGCTAAGTGTTTTGCGGAATCCGTATTGTGATGGGAATAGGAGGTTGTTTTCTTCTATGTAGTTTGAGAGTCGGGTGTTCACCAATTTCTCCATGATCTTGGCTATGAAGGGGAGGTTGGCGATCGGTCGGTAGTTGTTTGGGTCATTAGTCTCTCTCAATCACACACACACACACATGCTCTCACTTACAAACATGCTTTCAAACACACACATATGCTGTCTCTGCTCTGGCTCGCACTCACTCATGCCTCCCCAGCACAAATGGCAGCTGCAGTAGCTTTTTCCTCCGGCCCCTGCGGTCCAAGAACCAAGAATCCCATCAGCTATGGGGACTTATTCTGTTCTCCTGTCACTGATTACTGGATGCACTTCATTTTGGGCTGGGCCCGCAGAGCTGACAGTACTTTATGCCCATACTTGGGAACTTGTGATTTACAGACACCCTGAGGTTTCATCCATTAGTTGGGCTGGTGACAGGTTCTGCGGTCTGCGCACAAGCTTTCTCTCATGCACACTCACATGGTCACTTTCCTGCTTATTTTCACAGTCCTGGCATTCTCCCGCACATACACTTCCTCTCCCTAGCAACCAATCTCCTTCTTTTGGCTTCCCGGCAGCCATGAAATCCCTCCTGCATCTTCTTCAGGTCACGCCCTCTTCCGCTGCTGAGGGTTATGGGAAACCTCCTCCCTTCTTCCTGCCCCGCTGGCCAATCAGAAGCTTCCTCCTTAGGAAGAAGGGAGGAGGCTTCCCATTGGTCGGCGGGGTCGGGAAGGGAGGAGGCTTCCTATTGGCCCGCGGGACAGGCAAAAGGGAGGAGGTTTTCCATTGGCCGACGGATACAGGAAAAAGGGAGGCTTCGCATTGGTCCGCAGCGGCAGGCAAAGGGAGGAGGCTTCCCATTGGCCGACGGGTACAGGAAAAAGGGAGGTTTCGCATTGGTCCGCAGCGGCAGGCAAAGGGAGGAGGCTTCCCATTGGCCCGCAGGGGCGGGCAGGAAAAGAGAGGAGGCGTCCCATTGGTCCGCGGGGGAAGGAAGCAGGTTGAGAACGGCCGAGTTAGATGATGCACGGCTCAGGGCAGGGCGTTGCTTGTTCAGTGCCCCACGCCTGCGAGAACTTAGTTGAGCCCTCGGATATCAGGCCATGGGGCCTTTGTGAGAATGCGCCGTATTTTGCTCCATGAGCTTATTTAGCCCAGCTCAAGCGTCAGACGTGAGGGTCGGGGGAAAGCTCCTCCAGGCGAGACGCTGTCTCAGTACCCAGACTGCGTCCCCGGACCGGGTTAGGAGGCACAGGAGGGCGCAAGGGTTCCTGTGCTCTCCGGTCACTCGTTCAGTCTCAGCAGCAAGGACGGGGACTTGGCAGGGAACTGGTAAAAATGGCGCGCATTAAGTCTTTCTGCTCCCGGTCAAGACAGAGAAGCCAGCAACACCTCTGGCCGACACAGTCTGCTCACTACCAACAGGAATCTCTCCAGGAGCTTCTTCACCCTTCGCGTCTGCATTGGTTTTCGTTTTTAAAGCATTCAGACATCATTAGGTTGGTGCTGAGAGAATAAAATATGGCATTTTGCCTTCTCTGCTGCTCTCACCCCTGTAACAACCCCAGATGCGCGTGGCTTCGTTGATGTTTGGGCAGCAAGCCTAGTTTTGCAACTGCTTGTCCAAGCCTACAACACAGTGTAGGGTCCATCCCTCCCAATCGCACAGCTTTAATGAGAAGCTTGAAACAGTACAACTACTGGAAGCAGCTGAAAAGAACACAATGGCAACGTTCAAACCAAACCCCAAATACAAGCACGGTCCCAGGAAAAATAGTGGAAACTATTCTAAAGAGCAAATTCATAGAACATATAGACAGACATGGTTTAATGGGACAACATGGATTTACCGAAGGCAAGTCTTGCCTCACAACTCTGTTAGAGTGTTTTGAAGGAGTCAATAAACGTGGATAAAAGTGAACCTGTAGATGTAGTGTATTTGGATTTTCAGAAGGTGTCTGACAAAGTCCCTCATGAGAGACTTCTACGAAAACTTTAAAAACTCTTGTGATAGGAGGCGATGTCCTTTCGTGAATTACGAACTGGTTAAAAGACAGGAAACTGAGAGTAGGATTAAATGGACAATTTTCTCAGTAGAAGGGAGTGGACAGTGGAGTGCCTCAGGGATCTGTATTGGGACCCTTACTTTTCAATATATTTATAAATGATCTGGAAAGAAATACGACAAGTGAGGTTATCAAATTTGCAGATAATATAAAATTATTCAGAGTAGTTAAATCACAAGCGCATTGTGATACATTACAGGAGGACCTTGCAAGACTGGAAGATTGGGCATCCACATGGCAGATGAAATTTAATGTGGACAAGTGCAAGGTGTTGCATATAGGGAAAAATGACCCTTGCTGTAGTTACATGATATTAGGTTCCATATTAGGAGCTACCACCAAGGAAAAAGATCTAGGCATCGTCGTGGATAATACATTGAAATTGTCAGCAAAATGTGCTGCAGCAGTCAAACAAACAAACAAACAAACAATGTAAGTAATTACTAGGAAGGGAATAGTGAATAAAGTGGAAAATGTCATAATGCTTCTGTATCGCTCCATGGTGAGACCGCACCTTTGAGTACTGTGTAGAGTTCTGGTCACTGCATCTCAAAAAAAGATATAGTTGCACTGGAGAAGGTATGGTGAACGGGGACCAAAATGATAAAGGGGATGGAACAGTTCCCCTATGAGGAAAGACTAAAGAGGTTAGGGCTGTTCAGCTTGGAGAAGAGATGGCTGAGGGGGGATATGATAGAGGTGTTTAAAATAATGAGATGTCTAGAACGGGTAAATGTGAATTGGTTATTTACTCTTTCAGATAATAGAAGGACTAGGGGGCACTCCATGAAGTTATCAAGTAGTACATTTAAAACTAATCGGAGAAATTTCTTTTTCACTCAATGCATATTCAAGCTCTGGAATTTGTTGCCAGAGATGTGGTTAGTGCAGTTAGTGTAGCTGGGTTTAAAAAAGGTTTGGATAAGTTCTTGGAGGAGAAGTCTATTAACTACTAATAATCAAGCTGACTTAGGGAATAGTCATTGCTTTTACTGGCATTAGTAGCATGGGATCTATCTAATGTTTGGGTACTTGCCAGGTACTTGTGACTTGGATTGGTCACTGTTGGAAACAGGATGCTGGGCTTGATGGACCCTTGGTCTGACAGTATGGCAACTTAGGTTCACATAAGCAAACTGAATGGAAAAAAAATATTGTTCCAGTTAACATTAACTAGATCTCTATTCTACTGCAATAAGACCTAGCACTAGCATCATCCTGAATTAACGTCAGAATCAAAATGACGGCTCTTTCAGCTATTTCTCTATAAGAAAAGCACAACTGAAAGGAGCAGTGAAAAAACTGGAAGACGTTCCAACGCGCACTAAACAAGTGAGGGAATCTATTACATTCGTACCCACTTTTCCAGTCAAAAATGCTGCCCAAAGTGGCAATCAATAACTTACAATAAAATAAAACTCAGTAAAGCACTTAGAAGTGAGGTTATCAAATTGCAACTGATTGAGTAATTTTCCAAGTTGTTAAAACAACAGCAGATTGTGAGGAACTGCAGAAAGACCTTCCCAGACTAGAGAATTGAGCATCTACATGGTAGATGAAGTTTCATGTGGATAAGTGCAAAGTAACATGCGTAGCAAAAAATAATCGTAACTATGGATAGATAATAATGGGTTCCATATTAGGAGTCACGAACTAGGAAAAAGCTCTTGGAGTCCTTAAAATCCCCAATAACATAAATTGAAATACTCAGCTCAGTGTAAGTAGAATGTTAGAAATGATATGAAACGGAATGAAAAATCAACTGGAGAATATCATATTGCCTCTGTATTGATCCATGCTGTGACTGCACCTTGAGTATTGTGTGTAGTTCTGGTTGCCCTATCTTATGACAGAAAAGGTGCAGAAGAAGGCAACAAAAATGATAAAGGGAATGGAACGGTTCCCTTATGAAGAAAAGGCTCATCAGCTTGCATTACAGACAACAGAGGAGATATGATGGAGGTTTATAAAATCATGAGTAGGATGGAATAGAGAACTGTTATAGTAATACCAGGTTCATTTGGACCTCATTTGGAATACTGTGTTCAGTTCTGGAGACTGCAACTTCAAAAGGCTAGAAACAGGATGGAGTCAGTCCAGAGGGCGGCTACTAAAATGGTCAGTGGGCTTCCTTCTAAAGCATAGGGGGATAGACTTAAAGATCTAAGCATGTACACCCTGGAGGAAAAGTGAGATAGGGGAGATATGATAAGAGATATTTAAATACCTCCAAGATTTCAGATTGGTTAGAATGAAAGACAGTCCTGGACTGGTTCTCTGTCACTGAACTGAATTGAATTAAAAAAATCAATAGATAGTTGTACTCCCTTCTTATCAATCACTTATCCTGCAATCCTCTTCTTCACTCACTGCATTTATCAATTGGAACTCAGGAATCACAAATCTTTTAAAGCAGAAATCTACAAAATGTTGCTATATTAGACAAATTCTTACAAAATTCAATAATTAGTTACAGTATAAATGCACTCTTCAGTGCTCTACAGATCTTAGCGATGTCCTTACACTGCAGATATACTCATACTTACCTCCTTACACTCTTCGAGGTCAATATTCAAAGCCATTTAGATGGATAACTGATGGCAAGTTATCCAAATTATCCATTTCAGTGTTGTGTTTTGCTTATCTTTCCTGTACAGGTCTTAGCGATGTCCTTACACTGCAGTATACTCAGTACTTACCTCTGTGCTAGGCTTTGCTGGATTTGCAGTGTGTACTCTTACTTCATTTACACTGACTTTTGGACACCTGCACAGTATGGGGGAAGTTTCAGTCTCCTCACAGACGTTACTAAATACTTTGTAGCCACGGAACCCCCCCTGGGTATTTTCTCCATTTGAAAATCTGGCCAGTGCGCAGACCTTGGTTTATTTATTTATTTATTTATTTATTTATTTATTTAAAAGTGTTTGTATACCGTCTTTACAAACAGTGTTTAATCAAAACGGTTTACATAACTAAAAAAAAACAATTGTAAATAAAGATTTAAATTTAAAAGAACATAAAGATTATCAAATTATAAAAGCTCAAAATTACAAAAATATATAATAAAAATAAAATCTAAAACAATGAATAGTTTACATAATAAAAAAAATAAATCAATATATAATAATGTTGTGCCCTGTGTGATGGAGAAGTAGTTATGTTATTTAGTGTGTGATATATGGAAAGCAGATTGAAATAAATGTGTTTTTAGGGATTTTTTGAAGTGTTTGGAGTTGGATATGGATCTTAAAGAGTCTGGTAATGCGTTCCATAAGATTGGTCCAATGACAGAGAATGATCTTTTTCTGGTGATGTCAAGATGGGCCTGTCGTGGTGATGGGATGTCTAAGAGGTTTTTGTCCAGTGATCTTAGATGTCTTGTGGGTTTGTAAATTTGGAGAATGGAACATAAGGTAATTGAATTAGGAATGTAGATGAGAGAGTGTATAATGGACAGGATCTTGAATTGTATTCTGTATTTAATTGGTAACCAATGTAATGATTGAAGTATCGGAGTGATGTGATTTTTTATGGAAGAGTTTGTTAAGATACGTGCTGCTGCGTTTTGGATCAGTTGAAGTGAGTGAAGTGTGTTATCTGGGAGACCTATATAAAGAGAATTACAGTAGTCAAGCCCAGAAAAGATGAGTGATTGAAGTATAGTCCGAAAATCGTGAAAGAAAAGTAGAGGACTAAGCCGTTTCAAGAGTTGAAGCTTATAAAATGAATTTCTGGTAATTATGGATATGTGTTGTTTTAATGAAAGATCTGAATTAATGGTTATACCTAAATTTTTTGCAGATTTGGAGATGGGGATAGTGATACCATTAAATACTAATTGAGGGGGGGGACCTATGGATGAATCTGTAATTCACCTCCTTTGTCTCCCCACTGCGGCACATATTTTTTTATCTGTGTAAAAGCTTTGAAGAGTGACCCCACATTCTTCAGTGCTGCACTGAACTAAGCTGGATCTACATTATTACTCAGCTGCTGTGTAGCCCAGCCCGGCAACATTCTCCTAATCCTTTAGGCTTCAAGCTCAATCAGAAACAGCTACATGACCTACAGCGCCATGAGCCTCATTCACAGCTATCTGGAATGTATTCCCCTACTTTATATCCCACTTCTGGTTCAGTCCAGCCAGTCACGGAGCGTGAGCCCATAATCTGTGGCATGGTTTAAGCAGCCACGCAGGAGAACCCAACTAGGCCCACACCGACAGTAGGCGGACGCGCTCTAGGACTAGGTCTGGCTTCACCTTTACCAAGCCCTTGGGATCTGGGACCGGCAGGGCTTAGACAAAGTTAAGAAATTGCCATGCTGGATCAGACCAAGGGTCCATCAAGCCCAGCATCCTGTTTCCAACAGTGGCCAAACCAGGCCATAAGAACCTGGCAATTACCCAAACACTAAGTAGACTCCAGTGTCAGAGACAGACCAAAGGTTAGCGTAGGCAGAAGACTGGTGGGGTTGAATTCCAGGCAGAGATCAGGGCAGAGTTTGGGTTCCAGACAGAGGGCGAGCACAAGAAGGCAGTCCAAGGGAAAGCAGCAGGGGGGGGGGGGGGGGGGCACCAGAAGAGAGAGACAGCAGAAGGCAAGACAGGGGTCAGGAGCCAGAATCGCAAGAGCAAGAGTCTGGAAGTGGAGCAAGGAGAACAAGGACAAGGGACTAGGAGAAGGCAGGGCAAGGTAAGGTCAGGAAAAGGACGGCAAGGACAGGAACTGGGAAGACAAGGCAGGACCAGGAATGAGGAAACAAAGCAGAATCAGGAACAAGACAACGAGGAGCACCACGCACTGCAAGGCAGGTGGTAGAACTGAGCTTCAATGGCGTGCAGTGACATTTATAGTAAGGGATTCAGTCTCGCTACCTCCACTCCCTCTCCACTTCCATCTCCAAGACCCTCCCGCGTCACCAGCAGTCTCACTCCCTCCGTCCCCTCACCCTGCCTACACTCCCCAGCCCCCTAAGTCTTCACTTCCTCGGTCCCCTCTCCCCAAGATACAAAAGACAGTTGGAACCCATATGGTATTGGGCCTTTTCTAACATGCACTTGGTGTAGGCTTGACCCTCGGAAAGCTATGAATAAACAAATTACAATATAGCAAACCTCCTATACCAAAACACTAACTGCTGGAACTCAGACAGCAAGAACCCTTCCTATAAAAAGGCAACACTGCAAATATTACATTAGGCCCTAAAACACCAACACACCACCTATTAGGTAAACAATAAAAAAAAAAACCAACCCGAATCTAAACATATTGTACAAAAGCTTTTAAAAATACATAGGTCCCTTCTTCAGATGTCAGATCAGAGACATTCACATCTAAAGAAGGGTTCCATATTGCGTCAATAACTCATATACAGTATTTTGGATAATACTTACATAGATCCAATAAGAGCTATCACAGTCTTTCAAGAATACAGTTACCCCAAGAGACAAATCTGCCACATCAAAACACTGACTCCCAGGACACCAGCCATCCTACCCAGGAAGGAGCAGCACTGCAAATATTACATCAATATTTAAAAACAGGCCGCAGACATATCAAGTATCCAACAATTAAAACTAATAGGAATTAAAAATAAAATCCACTGCTCTCCATAACTGGGAACCTTTGATTTCCAGTAGATCTGAGATTGTCCTGGATTAGTTGGCAGGGGAGAGGATGCACAAACTATCCTCTTTCTCTTCCCCATACACACACTGTTAACACGTGTTCATTCTCTTTCATACAAACACACACACCCACATGTACAAAGGCACGCTCTCCCACTCAGTGGCTCTCTCTCTCACGCACAGGCACGCTTTCCCACTCAGTGGCGCTCTCTCCCACGCACAGGCACGCTCTCCCACTCAGTGGCTCTCTCTCCCACACACAGGCTCTCCCACTCAGTGGCTCTCTCTCCCACACACAGGCACGCTTTCCCACTCAGTGGCGCTCTCTCCCACACACAGGCACGCTCTCCCACTCAGTGGCTCTCTCTCCCACACACATGCTCTCCCACTCAGTGGCTCTCTCTCCCACACACAGGCACGCTCTCCCACTCAGTGGCTCTCTCTCCCACACACAGGCACGCTCTCCCACTCAGTGGCTCTCTCTCCCACACACAGGCACGCTCTCCCACTCAGTGGCTCTCTCTCCCACACACAGGCACGCTCTCCCACTCAGTGGCTCTCTCTCCCACGCACAGGCACGCTCTCCCACTCAGTGGCTCTCTCTCCCACACACAGGCATGCTCTCACACTCAGTGGCTCTCTCTCCCACACACAGGCACGCTCTCCCACTCAGTAGTTCATGCTTCCTTACACACACAAAGGCACTTTCTCACACAAAAAAAGCACTCTCTTACACTAAGTTGCTCACACATATAGGGACTCTCACAAAAAAGGCACTCATGTTCTTGCACAAAAAAGGCATTCTCTCCCTCACACACATACATATTCATTTACTGGTTCTCTCTCCCTCACACACATTCACACTCAGTGGCTCTCCATTGCACACATGCGCACACACATTCAGTGGCTCGCTCTCCTTTACAAACTTGCACACCGACACTCACAGGGTCTCTCTCCTTCACATACAGGCACTTTCTCACATTCAATGACTCGCACTCTCTCTCCATCACATACCTATACAATCACTTTTTCACACTCAGTGGCCATCAAATATACAGGTACTCTCTCACACAAAAAAGGCCCCCTTTCTTTCACACACATTCACACTCAGTGGCTCTCCCTCACACACAAGCACACTCACACTCAGTGGCCCCTGCCCCTTACTGGCTCAAACAGACGCAGTCACACTCAGTGGCTCTCTCTCCCTCACACACACAGGCACTCTCTCACACATGATCTTAAGAAATTCAAAACATCTTATAAAGATTTTCTTCTCACCCGTGTTTTTGAGATGTAAGCAATGAAGTTAATGTCATCTAACTGATTAAGAATTTTTCTTTTTAGCATACTTGAGATGTACCGTAATGAAGTTAATGTCATCTGACTTCATATACAAATGTGACAATGGTTTGTCTGCTGACTTGATGTTTGATGATCTCTTTATTATTTAATTTTTGTTAATTTAAATTTTTGTGGAGTTTAGTCTTTGCCAAACTTTTATTGTAATGCTGTGTGTGTAATTATGTACATCGCTTAGGCCAATTGTGTTAAGCGATTAATAAATTTTTAAAAACAAAAACAAACAAATAAACACATATACACAGGCACTCTCGCACATTCAGTGGCTTTCTCACTTTTACACATACTCACTCTCTCAGACTGAGGGCCTCCTGGTCACTCGTCTGCCTCTTTATCAAGCTGCAGGGTCGCGGGTCCTTCCTTTGGCCACCGCAGTATGGACTTTGCACTGGCCTGCCAGGACTCATCTTAATCTATCAATGGGATGGGCTCTGCTGGCAGCACAGGGTTTACTTTCTTCTCCAGCAGGCAATGGGATGGGCTCTGCTTTCCTGCCAGATTACAGGTTGTTTGTGGCGTGGATTGTAGTAGCAGTCGCAGTGATGCAACGTCATCTGCTACCGCGGGCCCGATCTCACGATAAGAGCTGCAAGATGGGCCCTGTGGCAGTAGGAGATGACGTTCACTTAAATGCAATTCCTGCTGCCGGGCCACCTATGGATAGTGTGGTTGAGGAATTGGCTTGATTTATTGCTGCCTGACTCAATGAAAGCAAATGTTAAAAAAAAAAAAACCAAACAAACCACAAATATGTTACAGAAATGAGTTAGTGCTGGGGATTCTCTGAATCCCTTGAAGGGCCTGACCACTGCTGAACTTTCTTATATACCAGAACTGGGATAACATCATCTGTCAGCACCCACAGGAAATACTGGCTGCACAGTCTATAAAAGGGCTACAGGAGGTACAGGTGGTTTCAACCAGACCCAAGGTTGCAGCACACTGCAGGAATCCAAGCTAGGACTGTGGAGATAAGAGGTGCTACAGTATCCCCTTTTCTATGACCCCTCTCCAATCTTGTAGGAAAAGACACTATGGAACTCTCACGTGAGACGAGTAGTCTGGTTGTTGGATGCATGTTCCCACATATTTTCTTCTGGGCCAGATTCCTTCCCTGAAATAAGATAATGCAACTTGTCTCTAATGTGTTTGGAGTTGAGGATGGTGTTAGGCTCCAGCTGCCTCCCCATGCTAAGCTCTCACCTCTGATTCAAAGCAGCTCTGACGTAGCCTCCAGCAACATGATGTTCCAAGGACCTGAGCTAGAACTTCCTGTAACCTGGATGGCCTTTATAGGTCCCCTAGATGGAACTTCCTGTGGCACTGGCTGATGATGTCACATCCTCCAGGGGTATATAAGGAAGTCTCTTGCAACCAGCTGGTGCCTTGGCAACAGGTCTCCTGAGTAGCCTGCTACTCAGTGTGTGGTGCCTGCCTGTGTGTTTTGGTCCTTCTGGTTTTGCCTTATCTTGTTCCTGGCTCCCTGCCCATTGTCAGTTGGATCCTTTTGGTTGTCTTCCTGGTTTTAACTCTGGTCTGGATCTGATTTTTGTTTGTTTGCTGTCAGCCCTGACCTTTACTGTCTTCTGCTTGCTTGCTGCCTGCCCTTGACTTGCCTTCTGGATTCTGCTTGCTTGCTGCCTGTCATGACCTTGGACCACTTTGCCCCAACCTGCCCTTGGACCTGGACTCTCTCTTCTGCTGTTTGCTGAAAACTGCCTAAGTCCTGCTGACTGCCAATACCAAGGGCTCAACCTGTGGGAATGATGGCTGGTACAAGTGAAGCACTTATTTGTTCTCTCCAGGCACTTCTACCTGTGGTCAGGTAGCCACATGAGTTTGCCTGTGCAGCATATTCCGCTACCTTTCCACACCATCAAGAATAGTCCAAAAGGGCTCCTGGAGTGGCCGGAGGGCTTAGAGATGGCTTCCACCTCATATTTAGTGTCTTCTTAAGTTGCAATATTGGTAGGTTGAGGAATGGAGTGGAATGGCCAAAAGCTGCTGGGTCCTTTGCTAGACCTCTCCAAAACTCTGGGCCATGGCATTAGCTCATGGTATGGCGAACAGGAGTGGCAAGGGAATGTGTGGATATCTGCCTCACACAATTCAGAAGGGTGAGGAACCAGCAGCCTCAGTCATATGGTTGTTGTGGCAAAATTCGGCCCAAGGAGATGTCCAATCATCCTGACATTCATTCACTTAAGGTTGAGGAAACTTTTGAGGATTTGGTAAGTTCTTTTGGTTTGTCCATTGGTTTGTGAATGGTAATCTGAAGTGAAGTCCAGAGAAATCTTAAACTTCCGACAGAGGCTCTTCCAGAATTTGGCTGCAAATTGAGTCCCTCAAAAATATGTTCCGGTAATCCGTGAAGTTGAAATATATGCAGAAAAAAGAACTGAGCCATCTTCTATGCCGAAGGGAATCTAGGGAGTGGAACAAAGTGGGACATCTTTGAAATTCAGTCCACAACCACCTAAGTAATGGTGCACCCATTGAAGACAGGAAGTTCTGTGACAAAGACCATGGCGAGATGTGACTAGGGTCTTTTAGGGACTGGTAAGGGTTATAACATACCCAGGAATGGGAATGAGATGGTTTGTTGAGCACACAGTTGAGCAAAATTCAACACTGTTGCACATCATGCTTCGCTTACGACCACCAGTAATAGCATGATGGTCCAAAGTAGTCTTAATTCTGGGGTGATTGGTAAAGCGAGAATCATGTGCCCAGTACAGGACTATCTTGTGAAGATGCTTTGGAACAATAGTTTTTGCAGGAGATACTGTAATGGTGGCGACTGCAAGAATGCTTGCTGGGTCAATAATATGTCTAGATGGCTCTTGCACATCTTCAACTTTGAAAGACTGAAAGAGCATTGGCCCACTGGAGTTTTCTGCCAACTGGTACTTGATTTCAAACTCAAAGATCAATGGGTTTGCCATGGGTTCAGACATTGTGCTTGTTGTAGATATTGTTGATTTTTGAGATCCGTGTAAATGGTGAACTGGAAGGTGGCTCCTACTAGCAAGTGGTGCCATTCTCCCAGGGCCAGCTTTATGGTCAGTAGCTCTCTCTCTCCAATGATGTAATTTATTTCCGCTGGAGTAAACTTCTTGGAATAAAAGAAGCATTTCATGAGAGTAGCCTTGTCATTGTTTTGTAAGAGAACAGCCCCTACCCCAATGGCATCTACCTAGACAAAGAAAGGCTTCAAAGGATCAGGATGCTGGAGCCAGGAGGCTTCAAAGAAGGCTGCTTTTAGTTGCGTGAAAGTTTGGAGGGCTTTTCTGGGCTAGTTCCTAGTACCTTAACCCTTCTTGATAAGGAAGATGAGCAGAGTGGCTAGTGTGGAGTAATTGTGAATTGTCACTAATAATTTGTGAAACTGAGGAACCACTATAGTGCTTTAAGGCAACCGTTTGGGGCCATGCCTATACTGATTCCATTTTCTGTGGGTCCAATCGTAGACCATGGTGTGACACAATATTCTCCAGGAAAGGTAACAGTCTGCTTGAAGGTACATTTTTTGAGATTTGCGTAGACATGATTCTCATGCTTTCGTTGAAGTACTTGTTCGACATGCTCGTGGTGTTGAGTGAGGGAGTGTGAGAAGATGAGGTTGTCATCCAGACAGACCAACACACATGAATGAAGGAGATCACGGAATATTTCGTTAACCATATGTTGGAACACTACCGGAGCATTGTAAAGACCAAATGGCATTACTAAATACTCATAATGCCCATCGTGGGTGTTAAACGCTGTCATCCATTTTATCACCTTTGCATATAGGAGTAAGATTATAGGCTCCTCTGAGGTCTAACTTGGTAAAAATCTGAGCACCTTGTAGTAGATCGAACATCTCAGCGATCAAGAGTAGTGGATAATGGTTCTTGCAGGTGATGGCGTTAAGCCCTCTATAATCAATGCAGGGTCGGAGGCATTCATCTTTTTTATCCACAAAGAAGTCTGCTCCTGCTGGTCCCTTGCTTGAGATGAAGAGGCTCCGAAGCAGCAGATGAGGAGTGACCGGGTTCGTCGAAGGTGCGCCTGAATTGGGCAAGGAACTACTATCAGTTCCTGATGAGTAGGTCATTATGTTGCCAAAGTGGTGAATCAAAGACTAGAGCGGACCCTGACAACAATAGGATGATTGTGATTTTGGTGCAGTCTGAAGGGAAACTGGAAGCTTGTAACGCAAAGTGCATGAGGCATTTATTTATTTATTTATTTATACAAATTTATATACCGTTTTCCAGTAAAATTTACCGATCAAAGCGGTTTACAGTAATACAAACCTTAAATTATTAAAGGTTAAAAATAATTTGTACTAAATAAAACTTAAAATAACTAAGTATGAATAAAATACATCATGGTTACATTATCAATAAAAATAAAAATGATTAAGAGAAAGAGTGGCCAATTTTCATTAAAAAAATTAAAAGCAGGAAAAGTAAAGTAAGCTAAGTAAACACACGTGATTTGTTTTATACTTTCTATTAAGGAACTTCTACATCTTTGAACGCTTCCTGAAAAAGATAGGTTTTTAACGCCTTCTTAAAATCCTTACGATTATTTATCAACCTAAGTGGGTCTGGCAGTGAATTCCACATTATGGGGCCAGCAACCGAGAACGCTCTATTCCTAGTCATGCTTAATGCCACGTTTTTCACTGAGGGAATTTCTAGCAGATTCTTCCCCGTAGATCTCAGTTCTCGTTGAGGTCTGTAAAAATGTAACGTGAAACACATCCAAGTAGATTCAATGTTATTCAAGAGAGAGTGAATTAACATAATGATTTTATATTGAATCCTGTATTTAACTGGAAGCCAATGTAATTTGTACAGAATTGGTGAGATATGTTGCTTTAGTGGGGTACCAGTGAGGAGTCTAGCTGCTGAGTTCAATATCAATTGTAACGGTCTAATGGAGGAATCTGGCAATCCCAAGTATAGGCCGTTACAATAGTCTAGACCAGATAAAATTAATGCTTGAAGCACAGAACGATAATCATGAGGAAATAAAAGGGGGCGTAATCGTTTGAGAACATGAGGTTTTCACCACTTTTGAGATGTGTTGTTTTAAGGATAGATTAGTGTCTACCCACAAACCGAGATTACGTGCAAGTTTGGTAACTTGAATGGTTTCTTTGCCAACTACTAAACTAGTAGGCGGTGCGTTGGAGGGGTTGGTTATAAAACTCAAACATAATATTTCCGTTTTCTTTTTATTGAGTTTTAGACGATTGTGTGCCATCCATTGTTCAATTGTGTTAATATAAACTTGGATCAGGGAAAAGGTGTCTGCCCAGGAAGACTTGTAAGGGACGAATAACTGAATATCGTCAGCATACAGTTTGAATTGTACATTTAATGCTGACAGAATTTGACACAAAGGCAAAAGATAAATATTGAACAATATTGGGGACAACGAGGAGCCCTGAGGGACACCAGTTGTCTGGGCATATTTTTGGGAAGAAAAAGTACCCATAGTAATTTGACAAGTACGATTAGAAAGGAAGCTACTGAACCAACTCATAACTGTTGATTTAATTCCTATAAGTTGTAGAGAGGACAAGAGTAATTTATGATCTAACGTGTCAAACGCTGCTGATATATCCAATAGAACAACTACATAATCTGTATACGAGTCAAAGCCTCTCAGAAAGGTGTCAAAAGAGGATAGTAGTAAAGTCTCAGTGGAATGTCCCTTCCTAAAGCCATGCTGGTTTGGATGGAGTATATCATGCTCCGATAAATACTCTTTAAGCTGATATAAAACCACCGATTCCAAGATTTTAGCTATTGAGCATAATGAGGCAATAGGTCTCAAGTTAGAAAAGTCCATAAAGGGAAGTTTCTTATTCTTTTGAATGGGTAATATTGAAGTTTGTTTTAGTAGGTCAGGGAACTTTCCAGTATCCAAAGATTGATTAATAAGGGAACATACGTAATCAGGATACTTTCCTACTATACTTTTTAATAAGGTGCCTGAGCAAGGGTTTAACGGAGAGTTCGAAATTTTTTGTTTACCAATAATGTTTTGTATGGATTTCGGGGTGGTAGAGGCATGGTTTAAAAAGTCCCTGCAGGCCTTCAGATCTCTGTTGAACCTAGGCAGAGGAACCAAATGTGGTGTTGGTATGGAAACCTGGATAAGAGCTGGCATTTGTGGTGCAGGAGGAGCCGGTGGTGGGAGCTGGCCCTATAGATCGTCCATTCAGCCAGCTATTTTTTGAAGAAGGCTTGCTATCTGTGGCAGCTGTTACTGCTGCTGAATCCTAAAGGCCAAACCTGATATGGCCTGAGCTGCTAAGTCTGCCGAACTCATTGCCTCAGCAATCTGTCATGAAGAATGAACCCTTAATCTGTGGCATGGTTGACGCAGCCTAGCAAGAGAACCTACTTAGGCCCACACCGACAGATGGCGGACACACTCTAGGACTAGGTCTGGCTTCACCGTTACCAACCCCTTACTCCACAGGTTGAGCTCTTGGGTTCTAGGGTTGGTAGGAAAGGTTCTTGTGAGCAAAGGACAGTGTCCAGAGAGAGGCCAAAGGTCGGAGTAGGCAACAGACTGACGGGGTAAAATTCCAGGTAGAAATTGGGGTGTACGATGTTCAGGCAGAAGTCGGGTCAGGTGGCATTCAGGCAGAGTCTGGCTCTGGACAGAGGTTGAGCATGAGAAGTCAGTCCAAGGGAAAGCAGGGAGCAACTAAGAGAGATAGAGGCAGGAGAAGGCAAGGCAGGGGTAAGGAGTTGGAAGAGCAAGGGCAAGAGGCTGGAAGTGGAGTAGAGAGAACAAGGACAGGAACTAGGAGAAGGCAGGGCAAGGTAAGGTCAGGAAAAGCACTGGGAAAACAAGCCGGGACCAGGAATGAGGAAACAAAGCAGGATCAGGACAAGACAACTAGGAGCAACACGCACTGCAAGGCAGGTGGACCTGTTGCTGAGGTGCTGGGTGGTAGAACTGAGCTTCCTTATATACCGGAACTGGGATGACATCATCAGTCACCACCCACAGGAAATGCGGGCTGTATGGTCTATAAAAGGGCCACAGGAAGTGCAGGTGGATTCAACCTTGCAGTACACTGCAAGAAGCTATGCCAGGAGTGTGGAGGTAAGGGGTGTTACAGGACCCTGCATCCGGCCAGTGAGCATGAATGCCTCCTCTGCAGCATTCCCAGCCCTGGCCACCCAGGGAATGAATAACGTGAGCCAGGAATCAAACCCAGGTCCCTCTGGGATGGACCCTACAGTTCCATGTTAAGCGGGTAATTTTCAAAGCCATTACCTGCACAGAATTCTGTCTCGTGCTCGTAAATGGCTGCATTCAAACAGCCTGGAGCTGAGTGCATGTAGTCTGATTATACAAGTACCTTTATGCGAGGGGGCAGTCAGTGCTTTTGGATTCAGGTAAGTCATGCCTGCCGACCGGAAGGTGAATGTGTGCTTGTACTCTGGGCTGGTATGAAAGTACTCTCTACTTGTAATGCAGGTACGCTGTGATAACCCTACGACATATACTGAGACCCATGAAAAGTAGGGTGATCCCCAACAATGTGGAAGCAGAAGGTATGTCCTCGGGAGAGCATGCAAGATCACAGGGGTAATGTCCTGGAAAACATGGGGAGCCAACTTCAAAGTCACTTATCCAGATAAACTGCCTCTCAGAAAAATGTCTTCATTTCATCTGGACTAATGATGGATGAAAGGGTAAACGAGAGGCTGGCAACTGTGGTTTTTGGGAGTTTTTAATGTTGAGTTAGGGATCTTGTTTTATGTAACCTGCTTTGAACTTTGGGGTGTGCAGATAAGAAATTAAAAAAGCAGCTGCAAAGTCTCTGGATCCTTCACACCTCAAGAGAAGTTTCACATTTTATTTAGGTATTAAGTGCACTTATTTCTGTGTCATGTGCTCGAGGATAGCTGCAACACTTACAAACACAAACAAAGCAAGAGTACAATCAAGCACTTATATCATTTTAGAATAACAATGACCATAAAGACAGCATAAAAAGCAAAAATACAGGTATAAAACGAAAGAATGAGCGTTGAGCTTGGCACCTGGGTAGACTGATTGCAACTTGCCCTTTCAGTGTCACTTCAGGATCTAGTTACAGAAGGGTTTCTCTCTTTGCCTCACAGCATCATTAAAGGGGGAAGATCGGCCAGACAACTTACTCTCATATGCTGAAAGCGAAGTCTCTTCATTCGGATTCGGTTCCGGGCTTCGGCCGCCTTCAGCTGCCCCACCACCTTGGCCTGTTGAATCTGCTCTAGCTCTTGCTGTTGTCGCAGCTTATCTTGCTTGGTCACTCGCTTCTTTGGCGTAAGCACGGACTGCCCGTCCTCCTTACGGGGCTCCTCGTGCTTCCAGTGTTTTCCTCGCTGCTGGGGAGCCATCTTCCTCATCTCCACCTGAGCCGAATTGTTCCAGTTTCTTGTAGTAATTTTTTCTTTCTGCAGACTAGTTCCTCTTACAGCCATCAGTAATTTTCAGAGGAGTTTGCTTACACAAATCTGTCAAAAAAAAAAAAAGGACCAAAATAATCAGAAGTAACCCAGATACTTGCACAAATAGTAAGAGAGGACTGAAAGGCCCATATTCTCCACCCACTTTCAATGCTGGTGCACACCATGGAGCTCAGATGATCTCTGGCTTTCCCTTCATTTTTAATCCAGTTTTCCTGAATTCTCGTATTGTTTTTGCTTCCATCATCTCCCTTGGGAAGCCATTCCGTACATCCACCACCCTTTCAGGAAAGAAACATTTCCTGAAGTTGCCTTGATGCCTCACACCATGACCTCTTGTTCAAGAATAATTTTTTGCTTCTTGTACTTTGAGGTTTATGTTCAAGAGTTGTCCAACTTTAGGAGTTAGCTGGACAAATCTTTGGGGTTAAATTGCCCCTCCCGTTCCCCCGTGCAGCAGGTACATTTTGTGTACGTAAGTCATTGTTCCCCTAAAAAGGGAAGGGACTGGAGGCGTTCCAAGGGTGCAGTTAAACTTAATGGGGCGGATTTTAAGAGCCCTGCTCGCCTAAATCCGCCCAAATCTGGGCGGATGTAGGCGAGCAGGGCCCTGCGCGCCGGTGAGCCTATTTTACATAGGCTCACCGGCGCGCGCAGACCCCGGGACTCGCATAAGTCCCGGGGTTCTCCGAGGGGGGCGTGTCGGGGGCGGGCCCGGTCGTCGCGGCGTTAAGGGGGTGTGTCGGCAGCGTTTTGGGGCGGGTCCGGGGGCGTGGCCGCGCCCTCCGGACCCGCCCCCAGGTCGCGTCCCGGCGCGCTGGCGGCCCTCTGGGAGGCGTAAATCCCCCGACAAAGGTAAGGAGGGGGTTTAGACAGGGCCGGGCGGGTGGGTTAGGTAGAGGAAGGGAGGGGAAGGTGAGGGGAGGGCGTTAGAGGATTCCCTCCGAGGCCGCTCCGATTTCGGAGCGGCCTCGGAGGGAACGGGGGTAGGCTGCGCGGCTCGGCGCGCGCCGGCTATACAGAATCGATAGCCTTGCGCGCGCCGATCCAGGATTTGCGCGGCTACGCGCGTATCTACTAAAATCCCGCGTACTTTTGCTTGCGCCTGATGCGCCAGCAAAAGTACGCCTATTCGCGCGGTCTGAAAATCTACCCCTATGTATTCAGTACTGGCTAGATATAGTTATACACGCAAATCTGTTTGGTAAAGTACTGGTCCTAAAGTTATCTGGATAACGTTACATGCATAACTATCTGGAAATAGCAGCAGATTTATGTATTCAGTACTGGCTATTTATTTATTTATTTGGCATTTTTATATACCGATATTCATGTAACAAGTTACAAATCACCTCGGTTTACATTCAAACAATAATTTTGCACAAGGCTGCATTACATTGAACAGGGAGAACAAAACGTGGATCCAATAACTAGGGAAAAACATTTAGATAACTTGGTTGGAGTATTACATTTGATGAAAAGTTAATGGTATGTCAGACCTAGGAACGGCTTGCTAGTGAGTTGGCTAGATATAGTTATACACGTAAATCTGTTTGGTAAAGTACTTGTCCTAAAGTTATCTGGATAACGTTACATGCATAACTATCTGGAAATAGCAGCAGATTTATGCTCAGAAGTCCCATTACATATCTGGATAAAGTTAGACAAAGCACTTTCCTGCTTTCCAGCTTGCTGGTGGATTTTAAAAGTCCTATGTGTGTGTCTCAGGCTGGTGCTCGCTGCGTGGATTTTAAGAGGCACTCCTGTACACGCATATCTCCTGTCTAATTTTTTCTGGACTTAAAGCTTAGGGCACAAGAACACTGCGATTCAGCAAGAGGTTTTAAAATTTAGTTTATTTGGCTTTTTAAAGAAGAGGCAAAGACAAGTGTTCTTGTGAGATGCAATATGCCCTCTATCTGTAATAAGTAGCATCTCCGTGAATCTCTGACATGCCCTGACTTATATAATCAAAATACAACATTCCCGAAGTTTCCAGAATGAATGACGTGACTGCTCAAAGACTTCTTCTACAAAGATACCTTAGGCTGTTGTCATGACAATCTATCATGTATAGGAAATGCTTGTGATGACACCCCCCATTCAATTGTAAAAATCATTCTATACTAGTCCTTCCTGAACCCTCCTCCCATGATAAAAGTTCCTGTATCATTCTGGCTTTGATGCACTGTATTCTTCTTTTCTTCTTTTGTTCTTCTTTGTTTGTGTAAACAAATCGCAGTCTGGGTCTTGAATAGAGCTAGGCTTGGATTCCATTTCTTGGCACCAGGATTCATTCAAAACTGTCACCTCACAGGATCTTCTTTTTCAACTAGTTTCTGTTAGTTGAAATATGCATCTGCAAGACAACAGCTTGCATCTTGGACTCAGTTTCTCTGTATTGTGAAGCAAATGTGCCATTAAATAGGCCTCTCTCCTGTTGTTGCCAGCAAATCTGTCTCAGAGCTTTTCTGCAAGTCATGCTCAGAAAAGCACTCAAAGTTCATTCACCTCTTGACAAGCCAAAGTACAGCAGAGGTGTCTGGGAATTATTGGTTGTCTGCTCAGCCTATTCTTCACTCCCTTACATGCACAAATGGAAAAGTTCAGAAAGGGCCGGGGATTGCACGTAAATACTTAATACACGGGGGGTTCCCACCATGTAACTTTGTCTGCTGATACTGGTGTGTAAGTCAAAGATAAAACAACAGGACTAGTCAGCAGGATTTTAAGGGTTGGGTTCTATCGGGAGAAGGGAGCCTTTAAACCTGGGGGGGGTAGGAAGTCCAATCCCTACACTGGTTGAACTGGGAAAAGGGTAAGCAGCCTTGGCACGCACCCCTTATAAAATCCTCCCACTTACATGGCAGATGCAGCATTTGCCTACACATGCGTCTATATAAAAGTATGCGCACATGTACGCATGCATATGTGTTCATATGTTATAAAATCGCCACATCCATATGCGCGAGTCGGCACACACACGGGTCTTAAAATTCACCTCTTACTTAATATTGACCTCAATATTTATGCCTTTGAAGTATTTCAGTGTCTCTATCATAGCCTTGCTTGCTTTCTACTCTCCTTTAGCATATATTTAGTTCATTTCATTTATTAAACTTGTTGTTCCGCTCATCATTAGCACATCAGAGCGGATTATTAAAAAAATGCAAAAATAATGTACACATTAATACACTGATGAAACAAGGGACCTTATATCCACTTCAGAATTATGTACAAAACCATCATGATTATCTACAAAAACATCCATCAACACACTCAACTCGACCTACAAATCCCTTTTAAAAAACACACATCTGCCAGACCCATCAGGGAACACTACAAAGAATCACTACTGGTTCCACATGCCAAAACCTACCACCACAAATCCTACAGTTCAAGAGCTCTCTCATCTGCAGGTCCAATCCTTTGGAACTCCATCCCCCCGGACTTAAGACAAGAACCATGCGCTCTAACTTTTAGGAAAAGACTAAAAACTTGGCTTTTTAAAAAAGCATTCCCAGATCTGGATTAAATTCTCCACCCATCAGCATAAACACAAAAGTTAGTGAACTGTAACAAAAACCCACTAACTTCACACGCAGTGACAACATATTATTATACTTCACTACAATTCATATTTGGTCAATCTTTCCTACCCATCTATATTTTATAATTTTATACATATTTATTAATTGATACAGTTGGCTAAAATGTTAATATTCTTTCTTTAATTTCCTCCCCTTTCAGATCCTAGTTATTTTTCCTTGTTTTTTGTAACTTCCTCACATCCTAAATATTGTTACAATGTTTTTATTTGTTAAGTTTCTTATTATATTTGATGTCGAATTGGGAAATGTTTCTACCATGTTACTCTCTGCAGTTATTCACATTGTTAATTGTAAACCGGGTTGATGTGATTCATATCATGAAACTCGGTATAATAAAAATAATAAATAAATAAATAAATAAATATCCTGGGGCTTTGGGTGCAGACCCCACACCAGTTTGGTTGAAGATCTGGCTTCTTTAGAAAACTGTGTGCAGACGCACCGTATGCGGGGAGTTTTACACGCTTAGGCTGGAGTCTGGGCAGGATAGACTTGGACATACCGGTTCTATAGAAAACTGTGTGCAGACACAGCGTATGCGGGGAGTTTTACACGCTTAGGCTGGAGTCTGGGCAGGGAGGACTTGGACATACCGGTTCTATAGAAAACTGTGTGCAGACACAGCGTATGCGGGGAGTTTTACACGCTTAGGCTGGAGTCTGGGCAGGATGGACTTGGACATACCGGTTCTAGAGAAAACTGTGTGCAGACGCACCGTATGCGGGGAGTTTTACACGCTTAGGCTGGAGTCTGGGCAGGATGGACTTGGACATACCGGTTCTATAGAAAACTGTGTGCAGACACAGCGTATGCGGGGAGTTTTACACGCTTAGGCTGGAGTCTGGGCAGGATGGACTTGGACATACCGGTTCTATAGAAAACTGTGTGCAGACACAGCGTATGCGGGGAGTTTTACACGCTTAGGCTGGAGTCTGGGCAGGATGGACTTGGACATACCGGTTCTATAGAAAACTGTGTGCAGACACAGCGTATGCGGGGAGTTTTACACGCTTAGGCTGGAGTCTGGGCAGGAAGGACTTGGACATACCGGTTCTATAGAAAACTGTGTGCAGACACAGCGTATGCGGGGAGTTTTACACGCTTAGGCTGGAGTCTGACCAGGAAGGACTTGGACATACCGGTTCTATAGAAAACTGTGTGCAGACACAGCGTATGCGGGGAGTTTTACACGCTTAGGCTGGAGTCTGACCAGGAAGGACTTGGACATACCGGTTCTATAGAAAACTGTGTGCAGACGCACCGTATGCGGGGAGTTTTACACGCTTAGGCTGGAGTCTGACCAGGAAGGACTTGGACATACCGGTTCTATAGAAAACTGTGTGCAGACACAGCGTATGCGGGGAGTTTTACACGCTTAGGCTGGAGTCTGGGCAGGATGGACTTGGACATACCGGTTCTATAGAAAACTGTGTGCAGACACAGCGTATGCAGGGAGTTTTACACGCTTAGGCTGGAGTCTGGGCAGGATGGACTTGGACATACCGGTTCTATAGGAAACTGTGTGCAGACGCACCGTATGCAGAGAGTTTTACACGCTTAGGCTGGAGTCTGGGCAGGAAGGACTTGGACATACCGGTTCTTTAGAAAACTGTGTGCAGACACAGCGTATGCAGGGAGTTTTACACGCTTAGGCTGGAGTCTGGCCAGGAAGGACTTGGACATACCGGTTCTTTAGAAAACTGTGTGCAGACACAGCGTATGCGGGGAGTTTTACACGCTTAGGCTGGAGTCTGGGCAGGGAGGACTTGGACATACCGGTTCTTTGAAAACTGTGTGCAGACAAAGTGTAATCAGGGAGTTTTTCACGCTTAGGCTGGAGTCTGGGCAGGATGGACTTGGACATACCGGTTCTATAGAAAACTGTGTGCAGACAAAGTGTATGCAGGGAGTTTTACATGCTTAGGCTGGAGTCTGGGCAGGATGGACTTGGACATACCGGTTCTATAGAAAACTGTGTGCAGACACAGCGTATGCAGGGAGTTTTACACGCTTAGGCTGGAGTCTGGGCAGGGAGGACTTGGACATACCGGTTCTTTGAAAACTGTGTGCAGACAAAGTGTAATCAGGGAGTTTTTCACGCTTAGGCTGGAGTCTGGGCAGGATGGACTTGGACATACCGGTTCTATAGAAAACTGTGTGCAGACAAAGTGTATGCAGGGAGTTTTACATGCTTAGGCTGGAGTCTGGCCAGGAAGGACTTGGACATACCGGTTCTATTGAAAACTGTTTGCAGACACAGCGTATTCGGGGAGTTTTACACGCTTAGGCTGGAGTCTGGGCAGGATGGACCTGCACTCACATGTTTGGGTTTTTGAACGTGTAACCCTCTCCCCCTTTTCGTGGGGCCACCTTCCCAGTCTCGGGGTGCTTGGTATTCAGAACCCCCGAGGTGGAGAAACGAGAGCTGGGGGCAGGGTTTCCTCTAATATTTTTATGTTATTTATCTGAATGTGGTTGAATTTTAGTTAATTGTATTTATTGTAAACAGATATGATGGCTTGCCCCAAATACGGGTAGTAAAATGTTGGTAAATAAATAACTGTGCACCAAAGGAACGCTAGTTTAATTCAGAGTCTTCAGTGTTAAACGTAGTGACAGTCAAGTAGATGCAGGTAGAAGGACAACGTAAATGCAATCACAGTTCAAAAAAGCTTTCATTCTCTCTTCCCAGACTCCCCTTATGAAGATGGTTTCTTGGTTTTATTACTTCTCCCTCCCTCAGGCTAGTATTTTCTTCCACTCCTCCACCAGATAAATGGTTTCTCACTGGAACTTCTGCTCAGCTACAGGAAAAACCCATCAGAAATGTCTTCAAGATTCCCCAAGCCCACTCTCTGGCTCAGTGCAGGTGTAACCTGCAGCTTCTGAGCACCCTCACTCCTGGCTGCTCCCTTCTGGGATCCCCAGCTCCAACCAATTTCTTCCAGTGAAATCTCAAACAGCCCCTGACTCAGGAAAGCCGGGGCTTTTTATAATCTCCAGCATTAGCAGGCCCTTGAGGGGATGTACCCCCCCCTTGTCTGTCAGAGAGGTGACAGATGACCCAGGGCTCTGGAAGATTCCCACGCTGCTTACAGATGAACCTCTTGCCTCCTGCACATCCTGTGCACTTCCAGTAGCTGTTTACTTACAGGCCGATTCAGTAAAGTCCGCGGGAAAGCGGACGAACGCCCGCTCTCCTGGCGCGCGCACAGGCCACTCACCTGTGCACGTGATTCTCTATTTAAATGAGGCCCGGCGGTAGAAACGGGCAAAAGGAGGCGCTAGGGACACTAGCGCGTCCCTAGCGCCTCCTTTTGACCCGGAGCGGCAGCTGTCAGCGGGTTTGACAGCCAACGCTCAATTTTGCCGGCGTCGGTTCTCGAGCCTGCTGACAGCTACGGGCTAGGAAACCGGATGCCGGCAAAATTGAGCGTCCAGTTTTTGACCTGACAGCCGCCGACCCATTTTAAATTTATTTATTTTTTACCCTTTGGGACTCCACATAATATCGCCATGATATTAAGTCGGAGGGTGCACAGAAAAGCAGTTTTTACTGCTTTTCTGTGCACTTTCCCGGTGCCGGCAGAAACTAGCGCCTACCTTTGAGTCGGCGCTAATTTCTTAAAGTAAAATGTGTGGCTTGGCTGCACATTTTACTTTCTGTATCGCGCGGGAATACCTAATAGGGCCATCAACATACATTTGCATGTTGAGGGCGTTATTAGGTTCCGCGGGTTGGGCGCGCGTTTTCTGCCCCTTACTGAATAAGGGGTAAGGGAAAATGCGCGTCCAAGGGCAGGTTAACAGTGCGCTCCGTTGGAGCGCACTGTACTGTAGCGGCCTGTTAGAGATGAAAATATTTCTAGCACACAGGCCTCCTTGTAAAAGGAAACCTTTCCTTCACCTGCACTCCTGCTAACATATTCAGCTTCTATACACCAAAGTACGAGTGTAAACTCTACGCACCAAACAGCGGCTGGAATTGTGTGCATGCAGTTCTGCTGCCAGAATTTTCAAAGTGGATTTATGCACGCAAGTCTGCTTTGAAGACTAGTGTCATTTCTGTGCATAGCTGCTGGCTAACTGCTGTGCATTGCCACAAAATTACCCCCCCTTTATGTGGGAAAAGTGCTACCTTACCCTCAGAGGTCCATTTGAAAATGACCCTCCCTCTCACAAATGATGTGTACAGAGGAATCATCACCTCTCTAAGTACCCAGCAGTCCTCTGGGCTCCAGCTCCCACTGTGATTATGCAAGTTCTTGCCTGCTTGATGGATGCCAGTATCTCAGCCCTCAAGGTGTATTCCAAGCATGCGAGCACTCCTTGAGTTTTCTTAGATCTCTTCTCATTTTGTCTACTCTCTCAGGTGTCCACTCTCTCGCAGATGTTAGTACCACTCACAAAAAAGAGTGGGCTTTCCTACTAACAGATATGGAACCAGGACCCCTCTCTGAGGCACTCCACTCGCCACGCTCGTTTCCTCCGAGTGAAGGCCATGTACTGCCCTTTCATCTTACTGTACTAGGGCCTTCATTCCACTGGTGTGATTTATCACAGTCAATAAGGACTTGCATCTGCTATGTTCAGCTGTCTTCTAATTTACTGTAAGATATTTCTTACTTGCTTAAATCAAATGGTACTTAAAGTGAGCTAGAGGCAGAACATACAACATGATGGCAGTAAAAGCCCATTATTACGGCCTATCTGATCTGCCCATCCATACCAACTCTTAAGTTTTACAATCCCTACCACTCCTTCAAATATCTTCTGTGTTTATCCCATGCTTTCTTGAATTTAGTTACTGTTTTTATCTCCACCAACTCCAGGTGGAGGCTATTCCATGTATTCCACTACCCTCTTTATAAAGAAATATTTCCTTAGATTATTCCTGAGTCTAGCCTCTTTCACCTTCATTCCATAAAACAAGTTTGCTTACCGTAAACAGTGTTTCCATAGATAGCAGGATGAATTAGCCATGCTGTCCTGGGATCTGTCAATCAGGTCCGGGAGGCAGAGCTTGTTAAGCAGAGGTTAGATTTTTGTTCCCGCGCAGGAAGTAACAGATTCTCCTCAGTATGTGATTAAGCTGTAGGTTATAGAAGAAAAACAGTGACTGCCAGGGAGGAGAGTGGGTCAGCATGGCTAATTCATCCTATCTACAGAAACACCGTTTACGGTAAGCAAACTTGCTTTTCCCGTCGATAGCAGGGCTGAAATAGCCATGCTGTCCTGGGAGTCTCAAGCTCCCGATCACGTCTGATTGTATGATATTCTTGTGATGTGATCTACTGGAGTGTGGCCGTCACTTAGGATGGGATGGTAAAGACTGTAGGACTGCTTGTCTTATCTTTGCATCCGAGATTGCTTGTTGATCAAGGCAATAATGTGACGTGAAGGTATGGAGTGATGACCATGTTGCTGCTTTGCAAATGTCTACTGGTTGTATATTCCGAAGGTGTGCCCATGAAGTTGTTAGGGCACGGACTTGGTGAGCTTTAGGTTTGGTAGGGAGGTGTAATTATTGTTTCTCATAACAAAATTGAATGCACTGTACTATCCAGCTGGCTATGGTATTTCCGTTCTGTTCAAGTAATACGCTAATGCTCTTTTACAGTCTAGAGTGTGGAGCAATTTTTCCCGTTCATTGATGTGGGGTTTCGGGAAAAATATAGGCAATTCGATGTTTTGGTTGAGATGGAATTGTGAAATTACCTTTGGTAAGAAAGAGGGATGCGTTCTTAGTACCACCTTGTGATGGAAAAACTATAAGTAAGGTTCATAATGGACCAGTGCCTGTAATTCACTGACTCGTCTTGCCGAAGTTACTGCCACTAGAAATACCACTTTCCACATTAGAAACTTCATGTGTGCTGAATCTAAAGGTTCAAAGGGGGAAAGCATAAGCTGTTCCAACACTGGGTTGATATGCCAGGGAACTGGAGGTTTGATGATGGGAGGGCGAGACAGGAGTGGATGATTAGATATGGAGACATCATTGTAAGGTCTATGGTAGGCTCCTATGGCACTGAAATGAACTCTGATGGAAGATGTGGCCAGACTTTGTCATACAGCGTGTGCAAATAATCCAGCAACTGTTCTGGTGGACACTCCAGTGGCGATATGTGCCTGGATGTGCACCAAGCCGAATAACGTTGCCATTTGTAATTGTAATTCTTCCTCGTGGATGGCTTTCTTGCTTCTAATAATATAAGTTGCGCTTGTTGCGATACTTTCTGTTCCGTTAACAGAAGCCGCTCAACCTCCATGCTGTCAAGTGGAGGGATGCGTGCAATGGGTGCAGAAGGGTCCCTTGTTCCTGAAGGAGAAGATCTGGTCGATTGGGAAGACGTATCGGCTGGTCTCGAGATAAGTGAAGAAGGTAACTGTACCATGGTTGACGTGGCCAGGCCGGGGCGATGAGAATCAGTTACGCTCTGTCTTGTATGCATTTCTGAATTGTTCTGGTGATCAGAGGTATGGGAGGAAAGGCATACAGTGGACCCGTCGACCATGGAATGAGGAACGCATCATGTGCGGTCCTGTTGGCGCTGGGCCTTATGGAGCAGAAGTTTAGAACTTGTGTGTTGAGTTCCGTTGCGAAGAGATCGATCGATGGGGTTCCCCATCTGCAGACGATACTGTGGGCAACTGCTGGATTGAGGGTCCATTCGTGTGGATGAAAGATGCGACTTAACCTGTCCGCTCTTGTGTTCGCCACTCCCGGTAGATATGTCACTTGTAGATGTATGCAATGCTGTTGAGCATGTTGGAAAATGATCAACGTTTCCTTGCAAAGGGGACAGGAGCCCGATCCCCCTTGTTTGTTGATGTAGAACATTGCTACTTGATTGTCTGTATATATCATGACTTTGCGCCCTTTTAGATAGTTTTGAAAGGCCTGTAGGGCATTCCGAATCGCTCTGAGTTCTAATAGGTTGATCTGTAAATTCTATTCCAGCAGGGTCCACAGACCTTGCATCTCGTAAACGTCGAGGTGTGCCCCCCAACCTTTCCTTGATGCGTCCGTAGTCAGAATGGCATTGTGGATGGGCGGGCGGAACAAAGCACCCTTCGCTAGTGTGGATTGAAGAAGCCACCATACAATGTCTCTTCGCATGCTTGTTGTCAGAAGTATTGGTTGTTTCAGTGGCTGTGTATGTTGTTTCCATTGTCTCTTTAGTCCCCATTGTAATTGTCTCATGAAGTTTGGTGTTGGGAACCATGAAATTGGCCGCTGCCATGTGACCCAAGACTACTAATACTTGTCGTGCTGAAGGCGTTTGAGTGCTGTTTAGTTGCTGTAGTAGTTGACACAGCTGTAATTGTCTGTCCACCGGGAGATAAGCTCTGGTTTTCGTCATATCTAGATATGCTCCTATGTAGTGTAGCTGTTGTGTCGGTTGCAGGTGTGATTTTTGGAAACTGATCACTCATCCCAACTGTTCCAAACATTGTCTGATCTGTTGCAGATGTTGTAGCAGTATCTCTTGAGTCGAGGCCACAATGAGCCAGTCGTCCAGGTATGGGAAGATTGTTATTCCCTGTTGCCTGAGGTGTCCCACCACCACTACCATGCACTTGGTGAATTCTCTGGGTGCAGCTGATAAACCAAAGGGGAGTACTTTGTATTAGTAATGTCGATGGTTGTACCGAAAACACAGGTAACGCCAGGAAGAGGGATGGATTGGAATGTGTGTATACGCATCCTTCAGGTCTATGGAGCACATCCAGTCGTTGGGTTGTAATAGAGGAAGAATCGATTTCAAGGACACCATCTTGAATTTTTCCTTGATTAGGAATTTGTTGAGTTCCCGAAGATTTAGAATGGGACGTTGTCCACCCGACCTTTTGGGAATCAGGAAGTAAGGGGAGTAGAACCCCCTGTTCTGTTGTTTGTTGGATAGAAGCCTGATGGCCTTCTGTTTGTACAAACTGGAGATCTCTTGCTCGAGTAGCACTTGAGTTCCCTTGCTGTGAGTGAAGGAGAGGTGGGGTAACTCCGGTTTTGTTAGAAATTGAAGACGGTATCCTTGACGTACGATGTCTAGTACCCATTGATCAGATGTTATTTGCTCCCAATACGGGAGACACGATTGGATTCTCCCCGGCGGCGTTAAGGAGTGTGGTGGTGGCACTATATTCAAAAAGACTGTGTCATTTTAGGTGTGGAAGTTTGTTGTTGAGTTTGCTGGCGCGGAGTGTGTGGTTTTCCTCTACGAGGCATTTGGGAGTGTTGTTGTTGAGATTGTGGTCTTTGTTATGCTGGATATGGCTGGGGTCGGAAACTTTGATACGATCGGTAGGGTCTCCGCCCATACGACGAACGTCGAGCATAAGGGTAGTAATGTTTAGAGGTCATATAGATCGGCTGTGATTGCAGAGATTGTACGGCTATTGCCTCTTCTTTTAATTTTCCCACTGTTTCTTGTAGCTTCGTGCCAAAGAGATTATCCCCCGTGCAGGGAAGATTGGCCAATTTTTCATGTACATCTTCCCTTATGGAACTAGAGCGTAGCCATGCTGTTCTACGTGCTGCTATAGCCGTCGCTGACGCTCTTGACGATGTTTCCATACCCTTGAAGACTGATCGGAGTAAATGTCTGGTGCACTCTTCCATGTCATGGAGAGTCTGTGGAGGTTGATCTCCCGTAGTTGCCAGCATTCCTTTTGTTGCCTGGATACATTCGTACATGTATTGCACCATGTAGAATTGATGATGCATGATCCTTGAAGTAAGCATTGCATTTTGATAAATCCTTCGTCGCACGTCATCTAGGTATTTGTTGTCCTTGGTAGGCGGGTATGCTGCATGAGTCTTAGTCTTTTTAAATCGTTGCATCGCTGATTCAACTACCACGGACTCATATGGTAATTGTGGAAGTGCATAAGGTGTATCCCTCTTAATTCGGAATTTTATGTCCGATTTTCGGGAAACCGCTGGTAACGAATGAGGTGTTTCCCTCATTCGTTACTAGCGCACTTCCTCATTCACATGGAGGAAGTGCCACTTTTGCACTTCCTCCATGTGAAAGAGTGGCCTTAGTATCCCTCCTTAAGCTGTACAGGACCAGGCTACACACTTGGTGCACCTTAAATCACACAGAGGGAGACAGCACTATGGGCAGGTTAAGAGGCAGAGCGCAGCTGGGATCAGGAGGCCCCTGTGTCTCCAAGCAGTAAGAGCTCCTGAACCTCTCTGGGAAGTTTGAGTTGTAAGAGTACTGCAAAGGTAGGTAAGTAGGTATTGTTGGTGTTATTTGCGGTTTATATTAATAATATTGAGATTGCATGAAAAGAGGTCAGAGAGAGCATGGTTCCTGTGCCAGGCCACAAGATTTTGCTAAGTCATCCTCATACTCCAATCTCTGACATATTTAAAAAAGTCTTATCCTCTCATTTTCCCATATTTGCTATTTTTAACTGCATGTGCATTTTTGCATTCCTGACTGCTTTCCCAGCTTCCCTTAGCCCTTCCAGATACTGTTGCCGGTCTTCCTCTTCCTGCGATCTCTTGAAGTTAATGAATGCTAACCTTTCCCCCATACCTTTTCAGCTACTTTAGAAAACCACAGTGGCCTCTTTCTCCTCTTCCCTTTATTTACTTTCCTAAAAGAAAAAGTTAGTTGCCCTTTTATTTCCTTTTAGTCTTCTCCACTGGTCCCCTAGATTTTCCCATCCAGCTGTCTCCTTGAGATACGCCCGGACCTTTGCCATTTAATGACATCCCTCCCCGCAAGGCTGCACGTTTAGCCAACACATGGGAGCAATCTTTCTCTCTACATGGTCCCATGCTCTGGAACTCCCTTTCCACTATCCCTGTGGCTCAGAAAGGACTCCAAAAAATGTAAAAAATTGCTAAAAACTCATTTATTCATTGAAGCGTTCAAGCAATGACATGTTGCTTTGCCTCTCTGGTTTGTTCTTTTGCTACGCGGATAAATATGTCATGTACATTTTTATTGTTCCCCGCCCCGAACTGGGTGGTAGGGACGGGATATAAATACTGAACCACAGCATCCAGCGATCACGGGATCCCAGATCATTATCCACTACAACATCAGAAGCACTGCCCCCATTGGCAAGTGCCAGGTGCAGTGTCAGCCCCTCCTGTGTGGCTTCCATTACCAGCTGATGGAATAGTTCTCCCTGCAGAGCATTCAGGATCTCTCTGCTTCTAAAAGGCACCGCATCCGGGATGTCCCAATCAACATCTGGCAGATTAAAAATCCCCTAGCAATAGTATTTCCCCTTTAATAGCAATTTTGAGAATATCCTCCAACAAATCTGTGTCTATAACTTCCTTCTATGATGGAGATCTATATATTACACCAATATAAATAATATTAAAGCAACAGAATTGCATTTATTTTTTATATATAGAGAGAGAGCCACTCTTCCTCGCTTTCTGCCTACCTGCTCCTTCCTGAATAGACTTGTAACCCAGTCATGGCTTTCTGTGTACCGCATCTCCATGATGGCCACTACATCCACGTCAGCTTCTTCTATGATTGCCTCTCGATCCGGGACTTTATTTCCCAAACTATGTGCAGAGCTCTCCAGATGTTGCTCTTTTTTATCCTGTTTCTACAATTCTCTCAATTGTACTGGGTCAAAGAAAACAAACCACGAGGCATCCAAAGTTCTCACACATTTAAAAGGATAATGAGCAATACACGTAGCCCCTAAGGAAAGCACTTCAGATTTCATGGCCAAGAACTTCCTTCTACTCTCCTCTGTGACCCTGGCCAAATAAGGAAACATACAAAAGCCAGAAAACGTGGATAACACATCTTTATGATGAAAATACAAATGGAAAATATTATTATGATCCTTTATAAAAAAGACAAAAGTCACCAGTAAAGCAGCACGACCCACTACATTATTTTCTCCAGAGTTCTGAAAAAATGTGATGGATTGGCAGGAACCTCCAACAGGGCAGTATCGGTATCTTCTTGGAGCCAGGTAAAAAGAAAATCTTCTCTACAGGAGGTAATGCAGTCTCTGCAATTAACAGAACTTCCTTCATGTAGGAAGACAAGTGCTCAGCTGGAGAAATCAGGGGAATTTGAAGAAAATGTAAAATTCTCAGATTCAAAAGACCTGTGAGAGTTCTCAATATTTTCAATTCTTTGTGAAGTTAAAGATAGATTTTTAATTATATTAGTCTGCACCTCTCGAGCTTCCACTAAGGAAGACTCTACCTCAGATACCTTCTTTTTCATGCTAGATAGTCGTCGTTAATAGAAGAGATGAAACAGACTTATTTTCAGCCATCATTACTGTCCACAAACTTTCCAGTGTATTCACTGCAGGTTTATCAAAGGAAGATTTGATTCGGAGACCGAAGGAAGAAGCAAAGATTGAGGTATCAAAGCTGAAGAACTTACACTGGGCGACCCTGTCAGCAAGGCAAGCTGAACAGCCATTTCCTCTGTATCTCCCGGCGACCTTGCACCGAGAATCTCGTCAGCTGGGCAGGAAGGACGCGGCCAGATGACAAAGCAGAAACCTTGGAGACTCCAAATGCCCTCTGGGAAATCATCTGCAAAGAGGGCAGAGCTGCTGGGAGGCTGCAGTGTAGATCAGCCGCTGACAGGCTAGCGTTCCCTGTTCTCTGCCGCCACTCGGGTAAGTGCATGTTCCAGCATAGTAGATTGACTAAGGGTAGCCGACGCTGCAGGTGGCCTTCCCTTCTTTACTGCTCTCTTCCTTTTCCCCATAGAGAAACAGTTCAGGTAATTTGGAATGAAGAAAACAGAAAAGTAATGGGAGTGGCTGAAACCCCATCTTCTCAGAAGCAGCCATCTTGGGTTCCCCCATTGCCACTGCCAGTTTCACCAGTTCATCCACCAGTTCACCAAGTTATAAGAGCTAGGTCCTCCAACACCCCCCCGCCCGTTTAATAGCCTGCACTCTCCGCAGTTAGCCCAGACCCTTGAAATAGCTAGTTTGTTTTGTTTTTGAAGTTACTCCTCCTCCATAGCAGAAGTAAACTTATGCGGCACTGGACTTGGGCGTGCGCCCAGGCGTGTAATTATTTAAGCGCACATCTCTTGGCCACACCCCGGAACCCTCATATCCCGCCCAGACCATGCCCCTTTTTTAAATTGAGTGAGATAAGCGCACAGCAACTTATTCGTACACTCTTACAACTGCTAGTTGATCACGCAAGTGAAATATGACTTGTCTTTTTTTTTGTTTTTGAATGGGAGGCCTGCCAGTACTCTCTTCAAAAGCCAACTGTGGACAGACTAGCAAAAACTTTCATAAGAACATGCCATACTGGGTCAGTCCAAGGGGCCATCAAGCCCAGCATCCTGTTTCCAACAGTGGCCAATCCAGGCCATAAGAACCCGGCAAGTACCCAAAAACTAAGTCTATTCCATGTTACCATTGCTAATGGCAGTGGCTATTCTCTAAGTGAACTTAATAGCAGGTAATGGACTTCTCCTCCAAGAACTTATCCAATCCTTTTTTAAACCCAGCTATACTAACTGCACTAACCACATCCTCTGGCAACAAATTCCAGAGTTTAATTGTGCTTTGAGTGAAAAACAACTTTCTCCGATTAGTTTTAAATGTGCCCCATGCTAACTTCATGGAATGCCCCCTAGTCTTTCTATTATCTGAAAGGGTAAATAACCGCTTCACATCTACCTGTTCTAGACCTCTCATGATTTTAAACATCTCTATCATATCCCCCCTCAGCCGTCTCTTCTCCAAGCTGAAAAGTCCTAACCTCTTTAGTCTTTCCTCATAGGGGAGCTGTTCCATCCCCTTTATCATTTTGGTCACCCTTCTCTGTACCTTCTCCATCACAACTATATCTTTTTTGAGATGTGGCAACCAGAATTGTACACAGTATTCAAGGTGCAGTCTCACCATGTAGTGATACAGAGGCATTATGACATTTTCCGTTTTATTCACCATTCCCTTCCTAATAATTCCCAACATTCTGCTTGCTTTTTTGACTGCCGCAGCACACTGAACCGACGATTTCAATGTGTTCTCCACTATGACGCCTAGATCTCTTTCTTGGGTAATAGCACCTAATATGGAACCCAACATTGTGTAATTATAGCAAGGGTTATTTTTCCCTATATGCATCACCTTGCACCTATCCACATTAAATTTCATCTGCCATTTGGATGCCCAATTTTCCAGTCTCACAAGGTCTTCCTGCAATTTATCACAATCTGCTTGTGATTTAACTACTCTGAACAATTTTGTATCATCTGCAAATTTGATTACCTCACTTGTCGTATTTCTTTCCAGATCATTTATAAATATACTGAAAAGTAAGGGTCCCAATACAGATCCCTGAGGCACTCCACTGCCCACTCCCTTCCACTGAGAAAATTGTCCATTTAATCCTACTCTCTGTTTCCTGTCTTTTAGCCAGTTTGCAATCCACGAAAGGACATCACCACCTATCCCATGACTTTTTACTTTTCCTAGAAGCCTCTCATGAGGAACTTTGTCAAATGCCTTCTGAAAATCCAAGTATACTACATCTATCGGTTCACCTTTATCCACATGTTTATTAACTCCTTCAAAAAAGTGAAGCAGATTTGTGAGGCAAGACTTGCCTTGGGTAAAGCCATGCTGATTTTGTTCCATTAAACCATGTCTTTCTATATGTTCTGTGATTTTGATGTTTAGAACACTTTCCACTATTTTTCCTGGCACTGAAGTCAGGCTAACCGGTCTGTAGTTTCCCAGATAGCCCCTGGAGCCCTTTTTAAATATTGGGGTTACATTTGCTATCCTCCAGTCTTCAGGTACAATGGATGATTTTAATGAAAGGTTACAAATTTTTACTAATAGGTCTGAAATTTCATTTTTTAGTTCCTTCAGAACTCTGGGGTGTATACCATACGGTCCAGGTGATTTACTACTCGTCAGTTTGTCAATCAGGCCTACCACATCGTCTAGGTTCACCATGCTTTGGTTCAGTCCATCTGAAACATTACCCATGAAAACCTTCTCCAGTACGGGTACCTCCCCAACATCCTCTTCAGTAAACACCAAAGCAAAGAAATCATTTAATCTTTCCGCGATGGCCTTATCTTCTCTAAGTGCCCTTTTAACCCCTCGATCATCTAACGGTCAAACTGACTCCCTCACAGGCTTTCTGCTTCGGATATATTTAAAAAAGTTTTTACTGTGAGTTTTTGCCTCTACGGCCAACTTCTTTTCAAATTCTCTCTTAGCCTGTCTTATCAATGTCTTACATTTAACTTGCCAACATTTATGCATTATCCTATTTTCTTCTGTTGGATCCTTCTTCCAATTTTTGAATGAAGATCTTTTGGCTAAAATAGCCTCTTTCACCTCCCCTTTTAACCATGCTGGTAATCGAATGCCTTCTTTCCACCTTTCTTAATGTGTGGAATTGTCTGGATTGTGCTTCTAGGATGGTATTTTTTAACAATGTCCAAGCCTCTTGCACACTTTTTACTTTTGTAGCTGCTCCTTTCAGTTTTTTTTCTATTTTTCTCATTTTATCAAAGTTTCCCTTATGAAAGTTTAGCACGAGAGACATTTGATCTCAATTGAGATATCACACCGGTTTACATTCAGGTACTGTAGGTATTTCTCTATCCCCAGAGGGCTTACAATCTAAGTTTTTGGAGGGTAAAGTGACTTGCCCAAAGTCACAAGGAGCAACAGCAGGATTCGAACCCTGGTCTTCTGGTTCATAGTCCACTGCTCTAACCACTAGGCTATTCCTCCTCCTATCCAAATATGGGTGTACCAGGATTCCATCCTTTCTCAAGTCTGCTGCCACTATAACCTTTGAAAAAGTTCTGAGTGCAACGGCTAGACCAAAAGGCAACACCCAAAACTGTTAATGACACCCCAACCCTGCGAAACGCAGAAAAAGTTGGTGTTCCAATCAGATGGAAATATGGAGGCACGCCTCGGACAGATCCAAGGAGGTCAGAAATTCCCCCGACGGCACAGCCATTATCACTGAGCGCAATATTTCCATGTGAAAATGAGTCACCCGCAAATGACTGTTGACCGCTTTGAGATCCAGGATGGGATGAAAGGAGCCCTCCTTCTTGGGCATAATGAAATAAATGGAATATCGACCTGTATTTTCTTGAGACGGGAGCACTGGGACCAGAGCCCTCAGACTGAGGAGCGTTGACAATGTACACTCCATTGCCTGCTTCTTCTGCAGGGAGTGGCAGGGAAATATCATGAACACGTCCTGAGGGACACTGCAAAACTCCAGCGCATATCCCTCTTGTATCACCTTTGGACCCACTGATCCAAAGTAAATTCCACCCACCTCTGATAAAAGAGCTAGGCGCCCCCCCATCTCCTGTTCTTGGGGTTGGGTGAGTAAACCTTTATTGGGAGGCTTGGAAGGTTCTACTACCCGAGCCTGCAACCCATCTAGGTTGAGTCCTCTGAAAATTCGCTCCTCTGTAGGGATGAAAACGTTTGGATCCCGTGGCACGACCTCTCACACCAAAGGAGAGCGGAGTCTGCTTTTTATCTTCTGGCAACCGGGGATTCGCCCCACTTACTTGCCAGTTTCTCCAACTCGCTCCCAAACAAGAGTGAGCCTTTAAAGGGCAATTTTGTAAGGTTAGCCTTGGAGGTCGCATCAGCCAACCAATTTTTCAGCCATAACTGACGTCTGGCCGCTATTACCAAAACCACCCCTCTGGCTGAGATGCGGACCAAATCGCAGCCTGTATCTGCCAAAAAGGCGGCTGCTAGCTCCAGAACTGAGAGAGAAGTAAACAAGAGCGAGCCACTAGGGAACAACAAGAAGCTATCTGTAAGGTCATTGCACTGCCTCAAATGCTATCTTAAGGATGGTCTCAATCCTCCAATCGTGCACATCCTTCAAGGCTGCTCCTCCTTCCACGGGGATATTCATCTGCTTGGAGATGGCACAGACAAGCGCATCCACTTTCAGAAAATGCAAATGCTCTCTCACAACTGGACCCAGGTGAACAGGCCTTACAAAGCCCGATCCTCTTTGAAATTAGCCTCCGGGGCATCCCACTAAAGATCAATCAATTCTTGAATGGCCTCCATAACAAGGAAAAAATAAGAAGCTTTACGCAAAGAAACCAAAATGGGATTGTTTTTGGCTCAGACATGGAATCTGCCCCTGGGTCTCCCAGTATCTTCAACATCTGGGAAATCAGAGCCAGCAGCTAATCTCTATGAAAGAACCACATAGACCTATACGGTTCCAGGCCCGGAGGAATTACCCCATCCTCCAGAGAGTCAGGATTGGCCTCATCATCAGCGCCATCTGGATTCCTATCGGGAGGGCTTGCTGCCAATCTAGGGGTACTTCGGCACTTAACAGTAGTACCAGGCGAGTGGGAGCAGGAGCAAACGTCGGAACAGTGCGCTGAGCATGGAGACCGGAGGAAGGGGAAAGCTTTACAAAACGACCCTTCTACTCTGTTCCTGTCTTTCTCTTACCTGATCTCAGCCTATCCTGGCTAAGAACAGAGGCAGTCTCCATCTTCGGGGGAGAGGGCATATACCGTCACCGCTGCGCTCGGCTTCCTGCACCCGCTGCCTTTCAGCTGTTTTAAACAGCTAAGACCATGCCAGCTGAGAAAACCAGCAACCGGACCAAGGCACTCATCTGGGGGACCATGGAAATAACCTCAGGAATTCTCAACTGGGGGAGGGACCATTTGGTATCACTGCAGGAGAGCGGGGTGAATTAAATCTTTTATTTCTCCTTCTAAAAGCTGAAGCAATCTGCTGGAGATGGAGAATACTGGCAGCTGATGTCACGGCAGGAGTATACATACTGTGACGTCAAGTTTGCTCCATCTCAGTCTGTTGGTGGAGGTGCATAACCCACTGGTCTTGAATTCATCTGTCTGGCTGCTAGGAAACTCTGGCAGGAACAGGAACTAGACTCCTCCCTTGGTCATCTATCTTGCACTCATTTCACTATTTGCTATAGTTTATGGGGCTGGAGTAAACTGGGTCCCTACTTTCATCATCAGATCACTATTCCTTTGTCACACAAGGTCCAGACCACTAACTGGCAGATCTGGCATTGTCAAATTCATCAACAGAGATGCTGCTCATCCTCAAACATTGACTACCAGAGGCACCAATTCCTTTTAGCTCTGGACGCGCTCACCCTGCCAGATCCTCCACTGTGTGAGGATGATGCTCTTGGCTCATCAAAGACTGACACTGACATATACAGCCTTTAGAACCACAAGCTGAATGTGGGAGCCTGCAGAAAACGCAGTGCAATTGTGGGTGAACAATTAAGTCACCTGGGAAGAGAGGATGCTCTGGTTGTATGGAATGTTCAGATTTTTCTGCTAGATATTTTCTTGGTTCTTGTTCCAGTTTGTTACCTTTTTCTGTCTGTGCAGCTCCTGCCTAGGTGGCTGATGATGTATATAATAAAAGATGGTTAATATTTGCTGGCCCCACCTAATATTCTACACCTTCAATGCCCTCAAAGCCTGAGCTGTGAAACTTGATGCTGCTCAATCTAAGATTAGAACTGAACTTAATACTTTTCAGAAAAGTACTGAATTCATAAATCTGCCTTCCTAACCAGAAGCAATTCATTGCATCTGGGCTTGCTAAGAATAAACACACCTCATGCTACCTCAACTGTTATGTTTAACCTATAATTGCGTCCAAATGGATGTAAATTTCTGACTTGCTGAAATTGCACCCAGAATTGATGTAATTACTATGCCTTGCCTTTACACGCTCTAAGCCTTTTGATGGAAGAGTGTGAAATAAATACATAATGATGGTGGTGAAGATTGTTGCTTTGTACCTGGACTACCCTCACATCACTGTGATGTGCTTGCTTTCTCTTTTTTAGATTTCAGTTCTGAATTCTGCGAACAGTCGGGTTTGTTGCCTCTAAATAATAGAATTCACATAATGTTGAAGGAACAGGAAAGACAGAGCGGAGGCTGTAGGGATCTAGTGACTTGCTTCCTGTGAGTTCCTGTTATAAAAACATTGCACAGCTTATAAAGCATCTTTAATCTGGTCCCAAAGAGCTTTTGTATAAGGAATGCATTACAATTTCACACTTCGGAAATCATAAGAAATGCAGTATTCACCAGGTATAAAATTTGAGTTTAAATATAAGTAGGCTAACTTCCAATGCATTAATGCTTTTCTAAAAAAGATTGTAATTGTCCTCAAATAACCCTGGAAAGTTCTCCTGCCCTGTTGCCCTGTTTTTAACTTAGGTTTATGGGGAACTTGGGCAGGTTGAAATCCCACAGCTTTACCTTCAGCTTTTGCTGTGCTGTAGGTCTGAAATCATAGCCACACGAGTTGGAGTAGTTTGCATTTGGTCATTTTTGTGGTATATAATATATATACGTGTGACTCCAGATGTGACCAACTGGGCTTCCTGTTGGTATAAATTACACAAGCTAAGTTTCCTCACTTCTGAAGTACAACAGTGCCACTTTCTGGTCACCTCAGCAAACCAAAGTTAACAGAAAGTCTGACTTAAAGGCTCTGCTCAGCAATATTTTGCACATATAGCAAAAATCCTCCTGCCTCGGTTCTAGTTTAAATATTCAGCTTTATGGAGTAGGGGCAGTAATAATGACATTCCTTCCAAGTCTGTGGTACTTCCTGGATGCCAGCATTTTTATTCTATAGTGTCTGCATTTACTAGGTGTCTTCAGCTTTTTCATTTGGTAAGAATCTATTAAATCTATTTGAATCTTCAGGAAAATATGCAGAATTCCTGTAAAATACCAGAAAAATATTTTCAACATGGAGCTGAAAGCTCAAACTGAGTAATCAGATTGATGGAGTCCTGCAATTTTGATGCATAAACTTATGTTATTAGGCAAGTAAACCTGGTCATGATGATCCAGTGCTGGTTTTGCTCCATTGCATGTATGGAGATGTAATTCCTACTTTTCGTAAGATAATCAGAGCTACAATCAGAGCATACATATATATGAACTGGATCATCTTCTTAAGGTCAATGTGGCTAAGGCAGCAGAATAACTACAACACTTCTCCTTTACTGAAGTCTGGTCCCACTTCATGTTTTCTATGAACGGGACTGACCTGATGGCTACATGCTGAACAGGAATGTTTAAATTCAGGCTTGTGGTTTTTCCAACCCCAAAGGATGCCGGCCTTTATTTGCCCTCTTAAAACAATAAGACTACAAATCCCAATATGCCTCAGGCTTTTCAAATCCCCTTAAGCATCCTGGGATTTGTAGTCCTATAGGTACCATTAGGCAAACGAGCGTTTCCCAGCCTAGCATGGCGTAAGTTTAAATATCAGGACTGAGGACAACTCACCCAGGCGCTGGTTCAGGCAGCGGGAAATGTAGCCTCTGTGGGTCCGAGCCGTCGTGCGGGCCCCGTGAGGGCGCTTCTCTGACGCTCCCGCCACACCTAACAGCAGCCTTTGCCGTTTACAGCGGTTGCCATGACGACAAGGTCAGCCGTAGGCGTGCGCGTTCAGCGCCCGATCACGTGCCCTGGGGACGCCCTTGTGACCGCGCCTTGCGAAGCGTGCAGGCGTGCTTGGGCCCTGCTCCCGTCCTCCGAGCAGTAAGGGGGCGTAATGGGAGGAGGGGAGACTTCCGGCGGAAGTGGGCTTTAGCAGCTGCTGCTGCCTTTTAAAGCCACATCTCTGCTGCTTGCCTTTACCCTTTGAGTGCGGAAGTGTGTCCTTACCTTAGTCTCAGACCGGTATCATGGTGCGCTTGAACGGAGTCTGCGTTTCTTGTGTGGGGTTTGAATGGGCCCGCTGTAATCCTCACCAATAAGCATATCTAGCGGTTTGGTTTCACTTTAGTGTTGCACTGGAGTGGAGATGTGGAATTTAAACCATAGAAGTGCCCTACTGGCTCAGTCCAAGGTCTATTTAGCCCAGCATTATGTCTTGGACAGTGGCCAATCCGAGCCACAAGTATCCGACAGATCCCATAAAGTAGATCCATTTCCTGTTTCTCCCAGGGACAGCAATAGCTTTCTGTAGTCTTAACTGGCTAATAATGTGTTACGGACTTTTCTTCCATAAACTCGTCCAAATCTCTTTTAAATCCCTCTGCATGGGGTAACATAATGGTGCAACAGTAACTACCCTTAACCAATAAGCCTTGGTACTTTTGATGCAACTCCAACATTGCTCTCTGTTTCAATGGCAGGATAAAAGGAGTATTGGATTCAGACAGCAACCAAGGAAGGCCCTGACTCTTAGGGTCTGGGGAACTGATAAATATGGGGGTAACCAGCATAGAGTAGCAATTACTACCCTTTACAGAAAGCATGGGATTACTATCCTTAACCAATAAGCCTTGATACTTGTGATGCAACTCCAACATCGCTCTCTGCTTCAAAGGAGAGGGGTGGGGATGAAAGGAAAGAGAAATTTGATTTAGAGAGAACCAACACAAGCCATGACATTTACAGTCTGGAGTACTGATGTGCAGACATTAAGGAAAAAACACTGGACTGCATTTTCGGCCAAGTCCATAAGCAAAGCATGTCACGCAAAACTGACTAATGCATGGGGGTAACCACAGCGTGGCAGACACTACCATGGGAAGCTTGCTGGGCAGACCGGATGAACCATTGGTCGTTTTCTGCTGTCATTTCTATGTGTCTATGCTAGCCTCCTTGATCACCCCCTATGGCAATGGGTTCCACAGCTTAATAGTGTGCTGACTGAAAAAGAACATAAGAACATGCCATACTAGGTCAGACCAAGGATCCATCAAGGCCAGTATCCTGTTTCCAACAGTGGCCAATCCAGGCTACAAGTACCTGCCAAGTACCAAACATTAAATAAATCACAAGCTACTATTGCTTATTAATAGCAGTTTATGGGTTTTTCCTCTAGAAACTTATCCAAACCTTTTTTAAACCCAGCTACACTAACTGCTGTAACCACATCCTCTGGCAATGAATTCTAAAGCTTAACTATGCACTGAGGGAAAAAGTATTTTCTTCTATTTGTTTTAAATGAGCTACTTGCTAACTTCATGAAGTGCCCCCTGAGAGAGTAAATAACCAATTTACATTAACTTGTTCATGTCCTTTCATGATTTTGTAGACCTGTATCATATCCACCCTCAGTTGTCTCTTGTCCAAACTAAATAGCCCTAACTTCTTTAGCCTTTCCTCATAGCACACAGGCAAGACAGCAAATTCAACCTCAAATGATTCCCACTCCATATGACAAATTATATATGCTTTCTAGGATTTCTTTTGAATCTGCTGGTTGATAGTTTCATGGAGGGTCCCCTTAGTTTAAAAGGGTAAATAATGATCTTTTAACTATCTGTTCCACACCACTTAATGATTTTGTAAACTTCTATTATATTTTCTCTGTTTTCCATGCTGAAAAGCCCTAATGTAGCCTCTCATTGGAGAGTTGTCCCATCCCCTTGAACACATTTGTCACTCTCCTCTGCACCTTTTCTAGTTTTGCTGTCTTTTTTTGAGATGGAGCAACCAGAACTGCAGACAATACTCAAGGTGCGGTTGCACCATAACTTGATACAGAGTCAATATGATAATTTCTATTTTCTTCATGACTTTTTGGATCATTACTAACATTCTCATAGAAACATAGAAATGACAGCAGAAAAGGACAAAACGGTCCATCCAGTCTTCCCAGCAAGCATATGGTACTATCTGCCGCACCATACAGGTCACCCCCCATACTTACCAGTTTCCCAGACCTTAAAGTCAGGCCCTTCTTGGTTGCTTTCTGAATCCAATTCCCCTTTCCTCTTTTCCCCCTGCTGTAGAAGTAGAGAGCAATGATGGAGTTAATCAACAGTATGAAGGTTTATTGGTAAAGGGTAGGAACTGCCACACCATCAAGTTACCCCCATGCGCTCTTTTCTTCATTCCCATCCTCTAACCTTTAGTGATCCACAGTGTTTATCCTATGCCACTTTGAAATCTTTCACTGTTTTTGTCTTCATCTCCTCTGGAAGGGCATTCCAGGCATCCACCACCTTCTGCTTACCTTTATAGTGCCTTCCTCTCCCTTGAGATCCTCTGTGCTTGTTCCATGCTCTCCTGAATTCAGATACAGTCCTTGTCTCCCACCACCTCCATGAGGAGGCCGTTTCATGCATCCACCACCCTCTCTGTAACGAAATATTTCCTTAGATTACTCTGATAGTAACATAGAGAATGATGGCAGCTAAAGATCAAATGGTCCATTCAGTCTGCCCAGCAAGTTGCTTACTCTAGTAACCGCTGCATCAGGTACCCCCATGCCTTCTGTTCAGAGTAGTAATTGCTACTCTGTGCAGGTTATGTTACACCTCAAGTTAACATAGGTTATCCCTTTTCTTCTATCCCCTAGCCTCTAGGGACCTGCAGTATTTATCCTGTGCCCTTTTGAATTCCATTACTGTTCTCATCTTCTCTACCTCTTGAGAGAGGGCATTCCAGTTATCCACTCCCCTCTCTGTGAAGAAATATTTCCTGATGTTGGTTCTGAGTTGTTCCCTCTTGAGTTTTGTATTGTGACCCCTAGTTCTGCAGTTTCCAACAGAAAAGGTTTGGTGTTTGTGTATCATTAATACCTTTCAGTTATCTGAAGGTCGGTATCATATCTCCCTGCACCTCTTTCTTCCAGGGTATACATATGTAGATCCTTCAGACTTTTCTCTTAGCTCTTCTGATACAGACCACACACTTTTTCTGGACTGCTTCCATGCTATCTATCTTGTTCTGTTCTGGAGATAAGGTCTCCAGAATGGAACCGAATACTCCAGGTGAGGCCTCACCAAAGAGCTGTACAAGAGGATTATCACCTCCTTTTTTTCTGCTGATATGCATGGTGCAGGAGAGAGACCTTGGGGTGATAGTGTCTAATGATCTGAAGTCGACGAAACAATATGACAAGGCATTAGCTAAAGCCAGAAGAATGCTTGGCTGCATAGAGAGAGGAATAACGAGTAAGAAAAGGGAAGTGATTATCCCCTTGTACAGGTCCTTGGTGAGGCCTCACCTGGAGTACTGTGCTCAGTTTTGGAGACCATATCTACAAAGGGACAGAGACAGGATGGAGGCGGTACAGAGAAGGGCGATCAAAAAGGTGGAGGGTCTTCATCAAATGTCTAATGAAGAGAGATTGAAGAATCTAAATATGTACACCCTGGAGGAAAGGAGGAGCAGAGGTGATATGATACAGATGTTCAGATACTTGAAAGGTTTTAATGACCCAAAGATAATGACAAACCTTTCCCGTCGGAAAAAAAAAACAGCAGAACCCGGGGTCACGATTTAAAGCTTTTTTCTTCCGCAAAACCTGCACAACTGAGGAGCCTCCCACAGCACTCCTCTGAATCCCTAAACAAACTTGATTGCTCCACCCCCGACACTGCACTCAACTCCTGGGTCAGCCTCACTCAAGACATAGCCATAATATATGTCCCCTTATCATCCGCAAGCAACGCACCTCTCCCTCCAATAACAAACCCTGGTACACAACGGAACTGCACCAAATGAAACACAACCTTAGACTCAAAGAAAGAGTTTGGCCCAAAGACCCGAACCTACAGCACTCCACCTCCTACAAATCCTACTTACACACATACCGCCTTGCCATTCAAAAAACCAAACGTGACTACTACACCTCTAAGATTCATCAATACACATTCAACCCCAAAGCCCTCTTCTCCTATGTCGTAGCCCTCACCATCCCTCCACCCCCATCATCGCTGATGAAGAAGCTAGCACGAAATGTGAAGAACTCGCTAGTTTCTTCCACAACAAAATAGCTAACATATAAATAAATAAATAAAAATAGCTAACATACTCCTCACGTTCCCCCCTGCAACCACCTCTACACCCTGCTCTCCCAAGCCCAACCACAACCCCTCCTCCCTGAAAAATTCACTCAACACCATTGACCTCACCTCATCTAAGGAAATTGAGGCAATCCTCAAGAAATCTAAGCCTGCATTCCACCCTTCCAATACTATACCCATGAAAACCCTACTCTCCATCCCCAATTTTATTGCTCAAACCTCTAGCAGATATTATTAACTGCTCCCTTTCCACTGGCTCAGTTTCCCGATCCCCTTAAACATGCTGTAGTCGAACCCCTTCTCAAGAAGCCTTCTCTTGACCTCAAAGACCCAGCCAACTACCGTCCCATCTCCAATCTCCCCCTGATTTCTAAAATCATGGAGAAGGTAGTAAACACCCAACTCATGGAATACCTAGACGACAACGACATACTTCACGTCTCGCAGTTTGGCTTTCGCAAAAACTTAAGCACTGAAACCCTCCCACTATCCCTCATGGACTTCCTCCTCATTGGCCTTGACCAAGGTCATAATTTCCTCATCGCTTTCCTTGACATCTGTGATGGCTCACCGTCCGTGAGGCCTCGGGCGCCACCCTTCCGTCTTCCGTCCTGTGCCACCACCAGCGGCCAAGGTCCCTGGAGTTCGACAGGCTCCCGTAACTCCCTGGGTCCGTGCCTCCGCTGGCCCTGGTTTGGCTGGGCTCCTAAGTCCCTTCAAGCAGGGTTGGGGGGTAAGCAACCCCCCAATCCCCAAAGACAACACAGCGAGAGAGAGCGCTAGTTCCTTCAAAGCAGTTTTATAACGTACCACCTGGAAACATTACATGAGGGTTGTCCCATCCCCCTGCAGTCCTCCGGTTCTCTTACAAGCAGTGCTATTACAGAGTAAACCTTTTACTTCTTATGCTTGGTGCTTACAAGACCTAACACAACAGGCCCCTTTAGAGCCCTCCTCCCGGGCTTCCCCTTTAGGCTAAGGACTATACTTTACCCCACACAGCTTACTCGTATCCATATACGAACTGGAGGACTCCTCTCCCCCTGAACCTACCTCCATCTCTTCCTCTTCTGACTCCGAAGAGCTGGGTTTTTGTGGCCAGTTCCACCAAGGGGGCACGCCCTCTTCCTCCACCCTCCATCGACTCATCAGGTGTCTGCCTCATTAACCTCTATGCCTGCCACCTGTTCGCCTTCAGGCTTTCCTCCCCTGTCTGGTGGTGTTTCAGGGAAGCTGGGATTCGTAGTCCTTCTCCTCTTCCCCTGCGCCCCCTGCTGTCTGGCTCTGGTATTCTTGTTGCTCTTATAGTAGCTTGTCAGCTCCTGCCTGCGGCCGGGCTACGCTACATCACACATCTCTGCGGCTTTTGATACGATAAGCCACAATCTCCTCATCTCCCGCCCAGCCGACATCGGCATCTCTGGCACAGCCCTCCTGTGGTTCAAATCTTACCTAGCTAACGACATTTCTCTGTCAAACTAGGTATCTCAGAATCCTCTCATTTCACCCTTTCGCAAGGAGTGCCTCAAGGCTCCTCCCTCTCCTCTACTCTATTTAACATATACTTCCTCCCCCTCTGTCATCATCTATCTGATCTCGGTCTCAAATTCTACATCTACGCAGATGATGTCCAAATCATCATCCCTATCCGTGAATCACTAACTGCTACCCTAAGTTTCTGGGAGAAATGCCTCTCTTCTATTAACACACTACTGACCTCCCTTCAACTTGCCTCAACTCTGCTAGAACTGAGCTCCTTCTCATCCACAACCACCAGACCTTCAAGCTTACTCCATGCACGACCATTTTCCTTCACCTCGCAACCCCCTGTATGAAACCTAGGCGTTCCATTGACCCACATCTGAGCCTAAAAACCACATTACCTCCATCATAAAAGGAGGTTTTTATAAACTCATGGTTATAAAAAAGCTCAAGCCCCTACTCCACACACAAGATCTCAAAACTGTCATCCAAGCTACCTTATCATCTAAGCTGGATTACTGCAACTCCCTGTACCTTGGCCTCCCTTTCTCCAGCATCAGACCTCTCCAGATATTACAAAATGCAACGGCAAGGATAATCAGCAATGCTCGCAAATCAGACCACATAACCCCCATCCTCAAAGACCTACACTGGCTCCCCATCTCATCCCACATCCTGTTCAAAACCCTTAACTTTATACACAAAGCTATCCATAAACATAATTCCTCGTGGCTCAGTGAACCACTACAACTCACACAATCTGCACATTACAAGTCCCCCACTTAAGAAAGCTCGACTTACAGCTACAAGGGACCATGCCCCTCTCAATTGCTGGCCCCACTCCCTGGAATGCTCTACCTCTCAATCTCCGGTCTGGAGCCCTGCCCATTAAATTCAGAAAAATGCTAAAGACCTGGCTTTTTCACCAGGCTTTCCTGGATTAATTTCGATGACTCTTGCCCCCCTCCCTCCCACCTTTCTCATTGCTCCTAGCAATAAACCCAATGTAATCTTGTAATACATGTAATCATTTAAAATTTGTATATTGTAAACTATTTTCCATCTCTTTCTCTTCACTCCTTATTAGTTTCAGTTTTGTTAGGTCTCGCTGTTACTGAGCCTCCTACTTCTTATTATCGGTTGCCCGCTTCCCCCCTCCCCTGTTCTTTGTATTTTCCACCTGTTGTTAAAATGTAACCGATATGATGTGTATTTTAAAGTCAGTATAGAAAAGCTGTTAAATAAATAAATAAATTAATTAAATAAAGCTCCAGGAAGGAAAGCTCAGAACCAATGTCAGGAAGTATTTCTTCATGGAAGAGGGTGGTGGATGCCTGGAATGCCCTTCCGGAGGAAGTGGTGAAGACCACAACTGTGAAGGACTTCAAAGGGGCGAGGGATAAACACTGTGGATCCATAAAGTCTAGAGGATGTGAATGAAGAGAGGGTGGCTTGCGGGAATGACGTCTATTTCCTGGAGATAATACCCTTATTCAATAAACATACACACAGTTAATGCGACTCCAATATTACTCTAAGCTTCAACAGCAAGAGGTAATGTGGGGGGAAAAAAAATGGGGAGTAGCTTGCTGGTTACGGCAGTTACTACTCCTAACCAAATAAGCCTGATACTTCACTTTCAATGCCTATCCAGCATAGCTCTCTGTTTCAACGGCAAGGGAGAAAGTCTGATACTCCACGCATATCCAGCACAGTTCTCTGCTTCAACGGCAGGGGAGAAAGTCTGATACTTCACTTTCAATGCAAGTTAGCTCTCTGCTTCAATGGCAAGGGAGGAAGACTGATACTTCACGCATATCCAGCATAGCTCTCTGCTTCAATGGCAGGGGGGAAATGAAGTAAATTCTTGAGGATGTGAATGAAATGAAGAGAGAAGAGGCATGGGGTGGCTTGCGGGAATAAGGCTACTACCCTTATTCAATAAACATACACACAGTTAATGTGACTCCAACATTGCTCTATGCTTCAACGGCAAGAGGAAAGGTGGGGGAAAGGATCTGCATTCACAAATAAGCGTGGGAGTAGCATGCTTGTTGCGGCGGTTACTACCCAACCCAAATTAGCCTGATACTTCACTTTCAATGCATATCCAAGCAGCTCTCTGCTTCAATGGCAGGGGGAATGAAGAAAAGATGATTTATATTCAAACAACCAACAAGGGCTAAACTGCACAGGCTGGAAAAACAAATAAGCGTGGGAGTAGCTTGCTTGTTGCGGCAGCTACTGCCCTGAACCAATCATGCCTGATACTTCACTTTGAATACATATACAGCACAGCTCACTGCTTCAACAGCAGGAGGGAATGAAGAAAAGGGGATTTATATTCAGACAACAACCAACAAGGACTAAATTGCAAATGCTGGGTAAACAAATAAGTGGGGGAGTAGCTTGCTTATGCGGCGGTTACTACTACCCCTAACCAATTAGGCTTGATACATTGATGCAGCTCCAACACCACTCACTACATCAATGGTGGGGGTGGAAGGAAATTAGAACCTAAAAGTTACCAATAAGGGCCCTGACCTCAGTGGTCAGAGTAACAGATAAGTATGAGAAAAATAAGTATGAAGCTTGCTGGGCAGACTGGATGGGCCATTGGTCTTCTTCTGCCGTCATTTCTATGTTTCTATGCTGGTTATTTCTATCTCTGTGCAGCCCAGCATCCCTCTGGCTTTAGCCACTGCCTTGCTGTATTGTTTTGTTGTTTTCTGATCACCAGACACTATAACCCCAACGTCCAGACAGAGTCCTGTTGTAACTAGCTTGGGGGCTGCTGACTCACAGTGCCAGCAGGGGACAATCTGAGGCAATCAGATTCTTTGTGGGCTGAGCTCTGCCAGGAGACAGGAAGCACTAAAGATTCTCTGTCTAGCTAAGTAAAAAAAGGTTTTAAGTAAAAGGTTTAAGTTTAAGTAAGCCAATCAGGGGGAGGGTATTTTCAAACTCAATTGCAGATACAAGGTCCAGAGAACAACCTTGACCAAGGGTTAACTGTTTAACTCCTTCCCTCCTTCCCTCCCTCCCTGCCCCTCTACCCGCCCACCCCTGGGGTTGGTTTTATGATATAGTCTGCCTGAATATATCTCTTACTCATATAATGTGTTTAAGAAATACTTATTTGATACCATACACTCAGTGATTATAATGTGTGTTAAAATATTTTAAAACAAATTTTTTCTTCCTTTCACAACAAAAATACATTTTTGGGGGGGGGGGGTAGGTTGAAAGTTTCATATATTTTTATGTAGGTGTCCCTGCACCTCTCTTAGTGAGGGTAATCATTAACTTCCAACCACCTCCATTATCGTGATTTTTTGCAGTATATTTAACTATGTGAAAGTCCTTACAACAGCTTATATTCTTCTGAAATCCTCAAATTTAAAATTTTAAATTGTAAATGCCAACTTTTAAATTCAGTGGGAAACATGCAATTCAGACTGGCTAAAAAGCCTTGTATAAATCGCCATTGAACACAGTAAAATTTGCTTTTACTATTTGCATCTCAAAAATGTGATTTTTACTTCCCTTCTGTTGAAGATAATTCACTCTGAATGTCCCGACATGTATTTGTTTCAAACTGATAGTCCTTCGGGGGATGTTAACTTTATTCAACCAGCTCCAGAAGGACCCAGTGTAATCAATCAAGAAGCCACTTGGGATGAATATGTCAGACTGTCAAAAAAGGCAATTCGAGCAGAATTACATGGGGCCACTCTGGTCGAATATGTGAAATTGTAAATTATTCCCAGTGGATTGCGGATGCAAAAGGATCCAATGCGCTTTAATGATGATTCCGAATTTGTCAAGACCTGGTATGCCATATTAAACAAGTGCCCATTAGATCTTATGATGCTCATCATTGGACGAGTTAAAACAAGCATCAAAGATCTTACAGAACAAGTTCAGAACACTTTGGAACATATTAAAGAAGATCTTTCCATGGCAGCTTTTGATGAGAAATTGAAAGAATTTCAAGATTCGTTAGATCAATTCAGAGCAAATATTAAGAATGGCAAGATTCTGAAATTAAAGAGAGATTAAGCGGATTACAAGTTCGACAGAGTATATAATTGGACAGGTAATAAGGCCCAAGGTAAAACAGTCCGATTTACATTTTCTTCGGACGATAACTCGAGTGGGTCTGATGAAGGGGATGGACACAGCTACATCACATAGTGATGTTAATGTGCATGGCAACACAGTAGCGGATCCACAAAATTGCAAGAAGTCCCATTGGACACATTGAGGAAGAGGCAAGAAGTTTGAATAAAGAGAGGGATTAGAACAGCGCACGACCAGACAACAACAACAAAAAATGACCAGAATATTTTGCGGAGCAACTTCAATCAGATCAGACAATCCAATCGGCGGTGATAAATTTGTCTTCCACGGCTCTCACGGATTCCCAAATTGAAGTCTTAAATCAGGGTCTTTTGTTTGTCCCTACCACAAGGCATTTGAAATTTAACAGAGTTACTATTCAACGTTTCATCCGTAAATTGAGTTTGAAGCTGTTCTTTGCACACAGCGAGGGCAATACAGGTGATATGTCTATAGTAAAAACTCATTCTAACTGGTTTCCACCGTGTCCTATCAACCCGCACATCCACACTTTCCATCAATTGATCCTTCAGGATTTGTCAGATTATGAATCTTTATCAGTACATTGCCATTAGAATTTGAATCAGCAACAACGAGAGGCCTTGGACAGTTTATCGTGATCACCACAGTTAGTAATAAAACTGGCAGATAAAGGGGGCGCGGTGGTAGTCCAAGACAGGGATAAGTACGTAGACAAGATGATAGATCATCCACAAGATCAACAGTACTATACACCACTGCAAAATGATCCTACGTTAGATCTGCAAAAGAAGGTCGCGGAGGTGATACAGGAAGCAGAGGGTTTATCCACAAAATCAGAGGCAATCAGATTCTTTGTGGGCTGAGCTCTGCCAGGAGACAGGAAGCACTAAAGATTCTCTGTCTAGCTAAGTAAAAAAAGGTTTTAAGTAAAAGGTTTAAGTTTAAGTAAGCCAATCAGGGGGAGGGTATTTTCAAACTATATATCTATTTAATACCATGTTATAATGTAAAATAGGGCTGTTACCACCCTATTCCTTTAGTTATCTGGAAACCGATGTGATATCTCGATCGAATGTCGGTATACAAAATAAATAAATAAATAAATAAATAAAAGAAAAGAATTATTTGTTGGTAGCACACCCCCACAGACCTGTCATCTACGCTGTTCCTAAGATTCACAAAAGTCTAGAATCTCCTCCGATTAGACACATAGGGGCGGATTTTAAAAGGAGTGCGAATAGCCTACTTTTGTTTGCGCTCCAGGCGCAAACAAAAGTATGCTGGATTTTAGTAGATACGCGCGGAGCCGCGCGTATCTGCTAAAAACCTGGATCGGCGCGCGCAAGGCTATGGATTTTGTATAGCCGGCGCGCGCCGAGCCGCGCAGCCTACCCCCGTTCCCTCCAAGGCCGCTCCGAAATCAGAGCGGCCTTGGAGGGAACTTTCCTTTGCCCTCCCCTCACCTTCCCCTCCCTTCCCCTACCTAACCCACCCGCCCCCTGTCTAAACCCCCCCCTTACCTTTGTCGGGGGATTTACGCCTCCCGGAGGGAGGCGTAAATCCCCGCCCGTCAGCGGGCCTCCTGCGCGCTGGGACGTGACCTGGGGGCGGGTCCGGAGGGCGCGGCCACGCCCCCGGGCCGCCCCGGGCCGTAGCCACGCCCCCGGGCCCGCCCCCGGATCGCTCTCGACACGCCCCGAAAACGCCGCGTGGTTCGGGCCCGCCCCCCGACATGCCCCCCGACACGCCCCCTCCGAAAACCCCGGGACTTACGCGAGTCCCGGGGCTCTGCGCGCGCCGGTAGGCCTATGTAAAATAGGCTTGCCGGCGCGCAGGGCCCTGCTCGCCTAAATCCGCCCGGTTTTGGGCGGATTTAGGCGAGCAGGTCTCTGAAAATCCGCCCCACAGTTTCTCAAAATGGGTCAGTATTAGAACCAGTTGCCTCCTTTATAGACATATTTCTTCAACCATATGTACAACAGGTGAAAACATATATTAAGGATACTTCTCATTTCCTGGGGCTATTACAAAAGTTAAAGATTGATGAACCCAACATCATCATGGTGACAATGGACATAAGTTCACTATACACCAATATACCCCAGGATAGTCCTCTACAAATAATCAGACATATTTTGACTCAATGGATTACAACTCACAGAATCTCCACCGGTTTTTTGTTGGAGTTAGCTCAAATAGTAATATGTAACAGCTATTTTATGTTTGGTCAAAAATATTTACATCAAATACATGGTATACCGATGGGGTCACCATTGGCCCCATCGATAGCAAATTTATATGTGGTGGAGTTTGAAGAACATTATATAATCGCTTCCAATTGGTGGTCTCAAATCAAATGTTGGTATCGTTTCATCGACGATATATTTTGTATATGGATGGGGTCAGAAGCAAGTTTGGAAGAATTCCTATGATGGATCAACACAATTGATAGTCACTTGCAATTTACAGCTCAGATATCTTGCAGTCAAGCCACTTTTCTAGATGTGGCAGTGTCATACAGTAATGGAGTATTTTCTACTACAGTACATTGAAAACTAATGGATTGAAATAATCTGTTAAAATTCCTGAGTCATCATGCCCACAGTTTCAAAATGAGCTTACTGGTAAGCCTATTTTTTAGAATTAGAAGAATCTGCTCTTCTGAACAAGAGTTTGAAGCTCAGTCTGTCATATTGAGAGATAGATTTAAAGTAAGGGGCATGGGTGTACATTTGTGCACACAAGCCTGATTTTATAACATGTGTGTGTGCCAAGCCCTAAGGGAGCCCCCATTCAAACTCCACTCCTCTAACAGACCAACTAGAGATACTCTCAAAGGCACCCTGAAATTTCCCCCTACTAAAGCTTCACGCCTCTCGATGACCAAAGACAGAGCTTTTTCGATAGCTGGCCCATCTATCTGGAATAGCATCCCTTCAAGTCTCAGAGTGGAGCCTTGCCTGTTAACTTTTAGAAAAAGACTTAAAACCTGGCTCTTTCACCAAGCCTTCACCGATCCACCAGACAATCACTAGTTGTCCTTCACGCTTACCCGTTATGATGATTATACTCACGAATGGACTGTGACTCTCCCAGGTTAAAGCACCATTAAGCTTTAACCCGTACGCCCTATGGCATCACTTCATATTTATTTCCTGCCTTATCTTCTTTCCAGCTTGTTTCAAGCTTCCAAGTTCTCTTCCCTGTTGATTGTAACTTTGACTCATTCCTACCTACTGTTTATCTTTCGTTTACTTGAATAGTTACCCCAGTTTTTTATTCTTGTTAATTGTAAACCGATCCGATATGGTTATTTACTATGAAGGTCGGTATATAAAACTGTTAAATAAATAAATAAATAAATAAATATTTTTCCCCGTTCCCGCTGAGGCCACTCTGAAATCAGAGCCTTCTTTCCATTGAAAGTGGTTTGCCTCCTCTGCATGTAATCCTTGCAGGTATTTCAATGTTTCCATCATTTATTTATTTATTATTTTTATATACTGGTTTACATTCAGGTACTGTAGGTATTTCCCTATCCCCAGAGGGCTTACAATCTAAGTTTTGTACCTGGGGCAATGGAGGGTAAAGTGACTTACCTAAGGTCACAAGGAGTGACAGCAGGACTCGAACCCTGGTCTCCTGGTTCCTGCTCTAACCACTAGGCTACTCCTCCTCCCCAATCATATTTCCCTGTTTCCTTATTTCCACTAGGGCATTCATGTATAGATCTTTAGATTTGTCTCCATATGCTTTATGATGAGGACCATTGACCATTTTAGTAGCTGAGTTCTGGATCAACTCTATTTAGTTTATATCCTTTTGAAGGTGCAGCCTCAAAAATTGTACACAGTACTCCAAATAAGTTATCAGCAGGGACTTATACAGAGGCAATATCATTTCCCCTTTCCCGCTGACTATTCCTCTCCTTAGGCACCCTAGCATCCTTCATGATTTTGCTTTTACCTTATCCATTTGTGTTTGGCCAGCTTAAGACTATCAGGTATTATCAGTCAAAGATCATAAGAACATAAAAAGTGCCATGGTGGGTCAGACCAAAGGTCCGTCGAGCCCAGCATCCTATCTCATAGTGGCCAGTCTGGGTCACAAATACCTGACAGATCCCAAAGAGTAGTTCCAGTTCCTTATTGCTCACTCCCAAGGATAAGCTGTGGCTTTTCCTCAAATCCACCTGCTAATAATTATTTATGGACTTTTCTTCTAGGAACATGTCCAAACTTCTTTTAAACCCTGCTATGTTAGATGCCTTGACCATCGCCTCTTGGAACAAATGCTACAGCTTAATTGTGCAATTTGTTTTAAATCTGTTATCTGTTAAGGATGTACATTTGTTGCTTTATTCATTTCGGCAGTAGGTTCGTATCTCACAAATGGATAGTAAGTGCACCAAAACGGATGGTGTGAGTGTATGAAGCCGGTGTGTGTACATATGCGCACACTATTCATTTTGGTGCGCCTACTGTCTGTCCATGATTAATGCGTACTGCCGAAACGAATGGAGCAACAAATGTACATCCCTATTACCTGTTAGTTTCATGGAATGTCCCCTAATCCTAGTACTATTTGAAAAGGTAAATAACCTTTATCTATTTACCTGTTCCACCCCAGGTAAATAGGGAATGGTTATTTACTCCCATAGTATCACTTTCAAAAATGTTGAAAAGAACCAGACTGAGGATTGATCCTTGTGGCACACTTCTGATAACCTCCCTTTCCTCAGAGAGAATTGTGTTTACGACTGTTGTCGTCTCCAACTCAGCCAGTTTCTAACCCAGTCACTTTTGGGCTGATACTTAGCGCATAAGTTGTCTATGTAAAAACATGTCAAAGGCCTTGTTGAAATCCAAGTATGCTTACCTGATTCAACTCTTTGATCACCCAGTGAAAGAAACTGATTAGATTCATCTGAGGTCGGTATTTTGAGTTGGGTGGGAGAAGCTTCTTAAAGATGCATAATGAGGTTCTAACTTTTATTATAATAGTTTGGATTTTTAGCTTGCCTTTCTGAATGATGCTCGATCAGCTTACAATTTTATTACACTACAGTAAAGGAGTATCTTTCTCCTTGCAATTCCCTGCTAAATGCAAATCGTTTTTTTAGATAAAGGTTCTATTTTATTTTACAATCCTGATCAATTGAAATTATTTTTGCCTTCACTTAGAGCAGCCTCTGCCTCTTTTGCTATTTCAGATATTTCTTTAGTACTTCAATAGAAATCTTGCCTTGTCTATTTTGCAATCTTTGCTTAGTAGCATATCTTTTTGTGGAAAAATTGTTTTAATGATTACTCATCTTCGATTCTTGTGGACTTATTGTTCATCATCTGTAATGGTCTTTCTCTTTATCAGTCTAGTTTCCGAAGGGAAAGGCAGCTTTTGAGATCACTTTGTCTGTGTGTTACCCCCCTCTCCACGCCTAATAACCTTTGTGTTTGGGGACCTATCCTCACCA